>NC_036862.1:4472319-4519124 GCF_002910315.2 Salvelinus sp. IW2-2015 | reverse complement strand
GACACTCAACAAGCACAGCACTGATGATTGGCTGAGAGAAATTGATGATAAAATGATTGTGTGGGCTGTCTTGTTAGACTTCAGTGCAGCTTTTGACATTATCGATCATAGTCTGCTGCTGGAAAAACATATGTGTTATGGCTTTACACCCCCTGCTATAATGTGGATAAAGAGTTACCTGTCTAACAGAACACAGAGGGTGTTTTTTAAGGGAAGCCTCTCAAACGTAATCCAGGTCGAAGCAGGAATTCCCCAGGGCAGCTGTTTAGGCCCCTTGCTTTTTTCAATCTATACTAACGACATACCACTGTCTTTCACTAAAGCCTGTGTGTCTATGTATGCGGATGACACAACACTATACACGTCGGCTACTACAGCAACTGAAATGACTGCAACACTCAACAAAGAGCTGCAGTTAGTTTCGGAATGGGTAGCAAGGAATAAGTCATAAATATTTCCAAAAATAAAACCATTGTATTTGGGACAAATCATTTACTAAACCCTAAACCTCAACTACATCTCGTAATGAATCATGTGGAAATTGAGCAAGTTGAGGTGACTAAACTGCTTGGAGTAACCCTGGATTGTAAACTGTCATGGTCAAAACATATTGATACAACAGTAGCTAAGATGGGGAGAAGTCTGTCCATAATAAAGCGCTGCTCTATCTTCTTAACAACACTATCAACAAAGCAGGTTTTTGTACAGGCCATGGTTTTGTCTCACCTGCACTACTGTTCAGTCGTGTGGTCAGGTGCCACAAAGAGGGACTAGGGAAAACTGCAGTTGGCTCAGAACAGGGCAGCAYGGCTGGCCCTTAAAAGTACACGGAGAGCTAACATTAATGACATGCATGTCAATCTCTTCAGGCTCAAAGTGGAAGAAAGATTGACTTCCTCATTACTTGTTTTTGTAAGAGGTGTTRACAAGCTGAAGGTACCGAGCTGTCTGTTTAAAATACTAGCACCCATGCATACCCCACAAGACATGCCACCAGAGGTCTCTTCACAGTCCCCAAGTCCAGAACAGACTATGGTAGGCGCACATTATCAAATCAAATTTTATTGATCACATACACATGGTTAGCAGATGTTAATGTGAGGGTAGCGAAATGCTTGTGCGTCTCAGTAATCAAACAATTCCCCACAACTACCTAATACACACAAATCTAAAGGGATGGAATAAGAATATGTACATATAAATATATGGATGAGTGATGGCCGAGCAGCATAGGCAAGATGCAATAGATGGTATAAGATACAGTATCTACATATGAGATGAGTAATGTAAAATATGTAAACAATATTAAAGTGGCATTGTTTAAAGTGACTAGTGAGTCTCTATGTAGGCAGCAGCCTCTGAGTTAGTGATTGCTGTTTAGCAGTCTGATGGCCTTGAGATAGAAGCTGTTTTTCAGTCTCTCGGTCCCAGCTTTGATGCACCTGTACTGACCTCGCCTTCTGGATGATAGCGGGGTGAACAGGCAATGGATCGGGTGGTTGTTGTCCTTGATTATCTTTTTGGCCTTCCTGTGACCTCGGGTGCTGTAAGGTAGTTTGCCTCCGGTGATGCGTTGTGCGGTTGAGGGTGGTGCAGTTGCCGTACCAGGCGGTGATACAGTCCAACAGGATGCTCTCAATTGTGCATCTGTAAAAGTTTGTCAGGGTTTTAGCTGACAAGCCAAATTTGTTCATCCTCCTGAGGTTGAAGAGACGTGGACTATTTCAGTTTGTCTGTGATGTGTACGCCAATGAACTTAAAACGTTCCACCTTCTCCCCTACTGTCCCTTCAATGTGGATAAGGGGGGTGCTCCCTCTGCTGTTTCCTGAAGTCCACGATCATTTCCTTTGTTTTGTTGACGTTGAGAGGTTGTTTTCCTGACACAACACTCCATGTGCCCTCACCTCCTCCCTGTAGGCTGTCTCGTCGTTGTTGGTAATCAAACTGTTGTGTCGTCTGCAAACTTGATGATTGAGTTGGAGGCGTGCATGGCCACGCAGTCATGGGTGAACAGGGAGTACAGGAGGGGGCTGAGCACGCACCTTTGTGTGGCCCCAGTGTTGAGGGTCAGCGAAGTGGAAATGTTGTTTCCTACCTTCACCACCTGGGGGCGGCCCGTCAGAAAGTCCAGGACCCAATTGCAAAGGGCGGGGTTGAGACCCAGGGCCTCCAGCTTAATGATCAGGTCCATTGCTCAGTACTACATAGAGCCATGACTACATGGAACTCTATTCCACATCAGGTAATTGATGCAAGCAGTAGAATCAGATTTAAAAAGAAGGTAAAAATACACCATATGGAACAGCGGGGACTGTGAAGTAACACAAACATAAACACACGTACACATGGATTTTGCGTTATATATATATACAGTGGGGCAAAAAAGTATTTAGTCAGCCACCAATGGTGCAAGTTCTCCCACTTAAAAAGATGAGAGAGGCCTGAGAAAAAAAAATCCAGAAAATCACATTGTGATTACAGCTGTCAAAGGACACCAGAAACAAAATTGTAGACCTGCACCAGGCTGGGAAGACTGAATCTGCAATAGGTAAGCAGCTTGGTTTGAAGAAATCAACTGTGGGAGCAATTATTAGGAAATGGAAGACATACAAGACCACTGATAATCTCCCTCGATATGGGGCTCCACGCAAGATCTCACCCTGTGGGGTCAAAATGATCACAAGAACGGTGAGCAAAAATCCCAGAACCACACGGGGGGACCTAGTGAATGACCTGCAGAGAGCTGGGACCAAAGTAACAAAGCCTACCATCAGTAACACAATACGCCGCCAGGGACTCAAATCCTGCAGTGCCAGACGTGTCCCCCTGCTTAAGCCAGTACATGTCCAGGCCCGTCTGAAGTTTGCTAGAGAGCATTTGGATGATCCAGAAGAAGATTGGGAGAATGTCATATGGTCAGATGAAACCAAAATAGAACTTTTTGGTAAAAACTCAACTCGTCGTGTTTGGAGGACAAAGAATGCTGAGTTGCATCCAAAGAACACCATACCTACTGTGAAGCATGGGGTGAAAACATCATGCTTTGGGGCTGTTTTTCTGCAAAGGGACCAGGACGACTGATCCGTGTAAAGGACAGAATGAATGGGGCCATGTATCGTGAGATTTTGAGTGAAAACCTCCTTCCATCAGCAAGGGCATTGAAGATGAAACGTGGCTGGGTCTTTCAGCATGATAATGATCCCAAACACACCGCCCGGGCAACGAAGGAGTGGCTTCGTAAGAAGCATTTCAAGGTCCTGGAGTGGCCTAGCCAGTCTCCAGATCTCAACCCCATAGAAAATCTTTGGAGGGAGTTGAAAGTCCGTGTTGCCCAGCAACAGCCCCAAAACATCACTGCTCTAGAGGAGATCTGCATGGAGGAATGTGCCAAAATACCAGCAACAGTGTGTGAAAACCTTGTGAAGATTTACAGAAAACGTTTGACCTCTGTCATTGCCAACAAAGGGTATATAACAAAGTATTGAGATAAACTTTTGTTATTGACCAAATACTTATTTTCCACCATAATTTGCAAATAAATTCATTAAAAATCCTACAATGTGATTTTCTGGATTTTTTTTCTAATTTTGTCTGTCATAGTTGAAGTGTACCTATGATGAAAATTACAGGCCCTGTCTCTTATACACATCTAGATGTGTATAAGAGACAGGCGTAATACCCTTCACTCCATTCCAGCCATTATTATGAGCCGTCCTCCCCTCAGCAGCCTCCTGTGATTGCGTGTGCATGCGTTTAGTATACGAGAGCGTGTCTGGGGTGTCTTTGCTGACTAAGTCCCCCTCCCTCCCTACAATACACGTCATCTCTTCACCTTGATTCAGGGAGTTGTTTTGATCCAAGGATCCTTGACGCAAAAAAAAACTGTGCCTTTCCCCGCCTGCCTGCAACCTCCGTCTGCATATTATCATGAGTCACACGTCAAGTAACCTGGGTTACACAGAAGTATAATTATCTCGCAAAAGTTTGTCATTTCCTGTTTTACTTCTGGGATGGGGGGGGGGGGGAATGCCGTTAACAATTGTGATAATTTTACCCGTGTTTATCGTGGCCAAAAAGCACATTTTAGTTTTGAATACTTTTTATGATAGAGCCAATTTGGATTTTGTGGCTGTGGAATCTAGTGGGTACAGACACACACATGATGACATGCGCACTATACACACACGTACACATGGATTTTGCGTTGTAGATGTGGTGGTGGAGTATGGACCGGAGGGCACACACTTAGTGGGCTCTGAATTCTGGAATGAATGTATTGTAATGTTTTTAAAATTGTATAGCTGCCTTAATTTTGCCGGAGGCTTGAAAATCACTTCACCAGTTTAAGCACCGCCTTCGCCCGGTCCTGATTCGTCCAAATTATCTATGACAAAAATCAAAATCCAGGAAGTACTGCACATAATTATACGTGAGCCTTGACAGATTCTCATTGTTACATCTGTCCACGAGAGATTACACATCCAGCAATAATATTTACTGTTTACATGTGGATCTGTTTGCTGCTGAAGATTTTTAAATAAATAATTAGTAATAAGAGTGGATTTATATTAGGTAGTACGGTATACATATTAGGGAGTCTGGTGTACATTTCAGGAAATAGAGTCTAAGGTGTACATATTCGGACATTCACGCTATGGTGTACATGCTACATCAGACATCCATCGAAAACAACATGTTATATAGCCATAGACCAGCACTGAGAGCCTCAATCCAGGTGCCAGAATGTAAAATGATAGAGAAGGGGAGAGAGCCTCCATTTAAAAAGGGAAGAGCAACAGTGAAACAACATTTAATTACTGTTATGAACTTACGTGAGGGGCCGACTCTGAATTCTGAAAGTAGCCTGTGAGCCAATTGAAATTCAAGTCTCCGCTAAGAGGYTGCGAGATACGGGGACAGTGGGATGGATGGATGAAGGAACGGTGTAGTCAGGGAACGAGTGAAGAGGGATAAAGAGAAGAGGGGAGGGGTAAACACTAGGGGGCAGAGACAGAGGAGAAACAGGAGAGGAGAAGAAAGAGAGGGCACTGGTTCAAGAACAGAGAGTAGTGTCTACAATCTACATTTACCACCCAGGTAACATCACACTAAGCATACCTGCATGGGCTAAGAACAAAAGRAGGTTCCCATTTACCTTAACAGAATCACAACCCACCCAGTCCTTTTGAGCCTTTGACGTATTCCAATCAAAGCCAGTCTGAAATGTCACTCAAACAGGGAACGCTGATAGCATCTGAAACGCGTAGGCCGATGTTCTCTTTAGTCTGATATACACAAAGCTGTTCTCACTGAGGTCTATACAGTGCAGTGACTAGGAGGGTGCACAAGCACTCACTCAGCCCCCCACTGGAATTGTCTGGTTACACTGTCAATCAATATGACCACAAAGCCAAGCACATGTCCCCAACTGCAAAGCCAGAGAGGAGTAAACAAAAGAGGGCTGGATGGGTGGTGTGATGGGAGAGAAGATAACACAGCTTTCAGTGAGACCGACAGAGCCAGCAAGATCGTACGGCAATTTAGGTACAATAACAGACATCCATGTGGAGGACGATTGCAGTGTAAAGCTACCCAAACATAAATATCATAATAGCATTTTTTTATTGTATTAAGCAAATTAACACGTTGCATTTCATTTAACGACCAGAAAGATTGCCTCAAAATGTGTGAAATTGCGTGTGGCAACTGCAAAAAGGTCATCGTCAGAACCAGCCAGATAATGATGTAAACATCACAACAGCAACTAAAAACAGCCATGCAATTAGCAGGTCACAAAAATGCCTAAATCGCTTCCAAATTACTTTTGGCCAAAACTTGAACAAGGCGTCTGGCACGGCGACGTGTAAGCTGCAGGAAAGGTTAGATACAATCAGATAATCACGTCAAGATTGAACTCGATCTGGATCATTAGAATCTTTAATTGCCATATGTTCTGAGCTCGCAGCCGAATGTCTCGTCGCCGGAGTTTTTTCAAAGTGCTGTTATTTTCCTTGGCCCTCCTTTGTGGAGGTCCCCGTCACGTCTATTCGCATGATGTGACCTTTAGTGGGAGAGAGAAGGCTGGTGGATTAATCAGGTGCAGTTTAGTGAAGTTTCAGACAGGAAGTGGTCGTCTGCTTCTTCTGCAGCCTAACCAGGAGTTTGTCCACTTGGAAGGGTACACAGCTCATTAGCTAGGTAGTAAAAATGCTGCAGGGGGAAGGTGTGTGTGTGTGTGTGTGTGTGTGTGTGTGTGTGTGTGTGTGTGTGTGTGTGTGTGTGTGTGTGTGTGTGTGTGTGTGTATGGGTGCATATGTGCGTGTGTGTGAGGATGGGTGGGTGATAAAGGCTCTGGCCTGGCTACTTGTCCAAATCAAGTGACTCAGACTTGAGTCATTACCAGTTATCATTCCGGAAGTCTCTTCCCTGCTACTCTATTTATATTCTCATGGATCCATAGACTGGGTCTGGAATTCTTCCGCTGAAAACCATTGGCAGGATTAAGCAAGACTGAGCCTGCATCTTGGACCGCCTACAATGGAACACCTACACAGTAATGGCAGGATTCACTTCTTCTCAAACACTGGTGTTTATGAGGGGTAAAGGCAGGCTCGCCAGCTCCGATTAGTTCCAGTGAGCTGCTGAAGGACTCATCTTGTCACAGTGAGCTAATTCATTGAACTAATGCAAGGGCCAAACACATTGGCACAACACACATGTCGAGTGTGTTCCGTCGTTTGATTGGTGGTGTGCTGTTTGTTGTTTCTGGCGTCCAATGAAATGTCTTCATATGCTGTTGCAGAGGTATGTGCTAGTTAAAAAAATTAATAATGTGTCATGACTGTATGATGTATTTCATTCAAACAACTTGCATGGTATTATCCCCTCAGAACAAATTGAGGCTTTCAACCCCTTCTTTTCTCCAAAGGTTATAATAGGGCCATTTTTTTCCCCAATCAACCATTAAAAGGGGTTATTTTGCCTGTCATTGATACAAAGCAGACTGAAATATAGCCGGGGGACCTGCTATTCCCTTTAATGAATTAGAACAGGAATCAGGTAGACGGGGTTGAGCGGTGAGCTGCGGCTAAGGGTTCTCATTCGTCCTGAGGCTGGCCAGCATGAGAAGGTCAGACACGGGCCTTTGCAGTGGAAATGTCACTGTGTCTAGGAGACAGGAGACAGGTTAACAGGGGAACAGTCTCAAAGTGGAGGTGGAGCGCCAGCTACCAACTCTCAGTCTGGCTGTTCTTGTGGCCTTGTTTTCCTACCAGCCTGTCTCTTCTCCTCAGCCATGATTAGAACAAGTGGTAGGAGTATTTCTCTCTAACCAGCAGTGCTATGTATCAGTGTTAGCTGCTTATCAAAGTATTTACGCATTCAACTAGCCTGGAACACGGAACTGATAGGGCCTATAGACTTTTCTTTTTAAAAATGAGGCTGATCAGTGGATGCTAGCCATTACATGGGCGGAGGGATACGCAGGCAGATGGTGGAGACATCCACCAATAGCATTTAGGGCCCTGGGGCATTGTACTACCAACAGAGTGGGAAGGGATCTACAGTACACGTGAATACCGGAAACGTGAGAGAGATAGCCAGTGTTCCCATGACACACGGCAAGTGCCTATTTGACGAGTAAATCAAATCAAGGTTGGTCGCGTACACAGTTTAGCAGCTGTTATAGCGGGTACAACGAAATGCTTGTGTTACTAGCTCCTAACAGTGCAGTAAAATGTCAAACTTGAGCTTAGTAGACCCTCCATTCCATGAAATGGAGAAAAATGATACCCAGTCAGGCGGACAGGACCTTCTCCCCAAGCAGTTGTTCAGCGTTGATCTACAGTGCCGGTCACCTTGCGTGCCCACATACCGTACGTACTGTGCAAAAAACCACAACACAAATCACACGTCTGCAGCGGATGATAAATTTAGAGGTCAATCTGATCCGATGAACCTCTCCCCGTTTATGTCCAACATGATCTGTACGATATTTAACCTTCAGTTAAGAAATATTAGTCAAAGGCTCCCGCCTGTGACAAAAAAAACAGAGCCAACCGCTGGAGAACAGCCCCCATTCATTCACCCCTGGGTGGTACAAATGCAAAACTCCCAATTATCTTTGTACGCAGACACTCACTTTTAATTAAAGGCATACCAGTTCTCTTTGGCTTTGAGCCGTCGGAGGGTTAACGCTTTAAGAAATACCGCTGGGAAGGAGACAATAAGAGGGCACAAAGACTTAAAGCACTGGTCTATTCATAGGGCTAGGGCATTTATCTTCAGCTAAATATATTAACATCCACAGTACTGGCCCGAGCAGCAAAACACAGCCCCACTGATTTTATTACACCACTTTGAGCCTTGTTCCATGAAACATTTAACCTTAATCCGGCTAGGCTAAGGAGCATGAAATAGGATGGATGGATAGAACATGGTACTGTACATGGTTTTTCAAAATGGCCAGGAACTAATCAATCTTATTTAGAATGTGAGGATCGACGCTGAAGACAGCAAGCAGGTACAGGGAGAACATTTAATAAACTGCGGACATGAAACAAAACAGGACAGGAACATCGCCCGGACAGGAGACAAAATAACGACATCAATACAGACACAGGGAACAACCGGGGGAGCAGACAATTATAGACGGGACAATCAACAAAGAGAAGGAGTCCAGGTGAGTCCAATGAGCGCTGCTGCACGTAATGATGGTAACAGGTGTGCGTAATGATGCCTGATGCCCTCGAGTGCAAGAGAGAGAGAGAGCGGGAGCAGGGATCTGGGGTTCGACATCAGAAAAGTTGGTAACATAGCATGGTTGGGTGGTCTGTTGTTAAGAAACTTTACTTTGATTAGGTTTGATTGTGATTTGCCATGATAACTCCTAGATGAAGGTTGAGGCCTAGTGAGGTCAAATCTTCTGCCAACAACAGTCTTGATCTTATGCAAGATGGTCTTACCCCCTCTGTCTGTTGAATGACTGTTGGTTACATCCCTTTATTGCTTCGGATCTTTCTCAGCTGAGGTGTTGCTGTAGGAGCAGATTGGTGGATGCTCTTGAGGAATTCCATAGAGTACTTGAGGGCAGAAAACTCTTGTCAAAACCTCAGTCAAAAAACTACCAAACAAGGCCATGAACACAACACTCCCAAAAAATGATTCAGTTGTCCAAACCCACAGTTTCCTCAGCTGGTCTCAGACGATCCCGCAGGTGAAGAAGCTGGATGTGGAGGTCCTGGGCTGGCATGGTTACACGTGGTCTGCGGTTGTGAGGCTGGTTGGACGTACGGGCAAATTCTCTAAAACAACGTTGGAGGTGGCTTATGGTAGAGAAATTAACATTCAATTATCTGGCAACAGCTCTGGTGGACATTCCTGCAATCAGCATGCCAATTGCGCATCCCTCAAAACTTGAGACATCTGTGGTATTGTGTTGTGTGACAAAACTGCACATTTTAGAGTGGCCTTTTATTGTCTCCAGCACAAGGCGCACCTGTGTAATGATCATGCTGTTTAATCAGCTTATTGATATGCCACACCTGTCAGGTGGATGGATTATCTTAGCAAAGGAGAAATGCTAACTAACAGGGATGTAAACTAATTTGTGCACAAAATTTGAGAAAAACGTTTTTGTGCATATGGAAAATTGCTGGGATCTTTTAGTTCAGCTCATGAAACATGGGACAAACACTTTACATGTTGCGTTTTGTTCATTGTCTATTTGCTGGATTCTAAATCCAACTCTCAATGCACAAAGACATGAGGCGGACATCTTGTTAGAGGCCACATTAATAACACCTGACCTGCCCCATGATGTGCAAAGTGTGTAGTATTTAGGGTTAGGGTCAAAGCCCACTCCAGGACTTTATTATACTCAACCTGAACAAAATATGTCCATGATGTTGATGCTCGTAAAACATCCTACCTATGACACGCTGTCTGTCTTTAAGCCACTTAGTTAAAATCCCCTGTGATTATTCCCCATATTAACCACAGCCCATTAATTCTCACTTTGTGAATTGGAGTGAAAGTACCTTGGTCATTTCCAGGGACAGGAATTAAACAGTCCAACATTATTGAGTCAATTGCAGATCAGGATATGACAAGGGAAAGCTAATTGAGAACATTTCAAATGAACTAGTAAATTGCATTTCAGGAAAGAAAGAAGAGAAGAGAGTAGTCAGAATACACAATTTGACTCAATAATATAAAAAATCCAAATGAGAATCTAACATRTTTAGGTTCACTTGTGCATATATTGAATACCGAAGAACTAGACTATTATTACATAACTGTGTGAACTGAATAAATTGTCCTAATGTAATGACTTGAGCGCTTGACTTTTGGTCACAGTATACTGTATATAGAGCTTCCGCTTTGTGAATCACAATGTAAATCAGTGCCATATTTCAGCGTCAAAAGAAAGAGACGTTGAAGCGTGGATCGAGGTGGTTCAAAAGCTCAGGCCTACATCTTCAATAACTACAAGTTCCATACCCTTTCATTGCGCCTAAACAATCAACCTGAGTGGAGCCTCTTGTCTCCTTGTAACAAGGCATTAGCATGCACCACCGGACTAATCCGTCAAACACTGGACCTCTTACTCATCCTATATCAAACACCGTAGTGATTGGAAGACTAGGGGGGAAGAAGAACCATTTTTCCCTCTTTGGACACCGTGAAACTTCCTATCGTCCTACTGGGGCTTTAATGACTGAGTCATTGCGCTTGAAGAGTTGACCCTGCTCGAATGAGGTGTCAGCCTGTGGTTTCGTTAGGTTATTACGTTTCCTTAGATCCCACAACACTCTCAAACGGACTGTAGCCAGATAATGACCAGGATTCTTACTGCAGGCTGGCACCTCATCCTCCTCCTCCCTAATTTGGTCAGACCGGGCGGGAACAGATTCACGTGGCGTTGAACCGTGGGCCAACAAAGTGAGATGGTTGTGACGAGGTCACACATGCAAAGTAGCACAGAGACTCGACATGATTCTTCATTTGGAGGGGTTTAATCCATTTGTCCAATAGAGGAAACAACGCAGACACTTCCATAGTGTAGCATGTGTACTGTATGTGTGCAGATAATCTCTGCAGCATGGCTCTATCTACGGCTATATCTATGCCCCTGGCTGTATGTGTGAGGTGTGTGTGTGCGTGTGCGTGTCGCCTTGACCTGAAATCCCCAAAAGTAAAACAAGAAATATTCTCTCTCGTTGGGGACATTTCCCAGGTCCCTACAAGGACAAAGGCTATTTAAAAAATGTAGGGGTTAGGTTGTGGGTTAGGATTACAATTAGGGTTAGGTTTAGGGGTTAAGGTAAGGGTTAACGTTAGGGTAAGAGAAAATAGGATGGAAATACATTTTAGGTCCACGAGGAGAGAAAAACAAGTGTGTGTGTGTGTGTGTGTGTGTGTGTGTGTGTGTGTGTGTGTGGTGTGTTTGTGTGTGTGTGTGTGTGTGTGTGTGTGTGTGTGTGTGTGTGTGTGTTGTGTGGTGTTGTGTGTGTGTGCGTGCGTGCGTGCGTGCGTGCGTGCGTGCGTTGCGTGCGTGTTACGTGATTATGCGTGTTAGAGGGTCTATCTGAGGCGGAGCGGGGTTGACCGTTCCCTCCCCAGCATGCACTCTGTCTTCATTAGCCCCAGCTCTGTGTTTAAACACTTGCCGCCTTAGCAGCCTTTCAACCTAAGCTATTGCATCTCAGAGGAGAATTAAAGGGAAATCAAAACGAAATTTGATTCATTACGGCATTACTAAAAAATCCTTGTACTGTGACGAGTAAGCATGAATGGAAAATAGAAAGAGCTTCTCTGCAAACAGATTCCAGTACTCTAGACACTAAGGCGGAGAAAGTCTCGTTGGAACACAGAGAACCGCGAGGCACGTTAAGCTCTAAAACCACCCTGGATCAAACAACAAGCTGTTGTCTGGGTGACGCTAACTTCAGTACGTCTGCGCTTCTGTAACAGTGCTCTTTCTCACCAGACAGCTCCARTGAATGAACAATTATTGAACGTTAATCAGTATCACTGTATTGATCCTGGTTTGTGAATCTCTGGGTCTTCCATAAACTGATCACAGTTCAGTTGAGGTAAACGACTGCCTTGGCCAGATACACTCTTGGTGAGAAAGAGCACCAACTATAAACTGATCTCAGATTAAGGTAAACGACTTCCGTGGCCAGAGAGTTACATGATTTGGGAGAAGAGCACAACAGATGCATGCATTAGGTATTTTCAGTGTTCCATCATAGCACACTTAAAGGTGGGCACTGTCTCAACAATTAGACATTATTGCCTCCAGGTGCTTGCAGATGCTGCTTCTGTGTATCTGAAGCACATAATGGCAATGAGATTGTGTTTAGATTGCATATCATTACATTTTATAATACAAGTGCTTATGATTAATTCAACAGACTGACGAAAAAATGACAAGCACACTAAAAAAGATGATCTGAGAAGAAGATGCTGGTAATTGAAAAATAAGTCATACCAACTCCTTGGTAATCATGAATACGGAGTAGGGAAAAACCTAGCACACTTGCAGTACTTCTTTTCTAAGGTAAGTACCTATTACTTTACTTTCGTAGGCATAGTATCTACAGTATAGAGTATCTACAGTATCTACAGTATCTACAGTATAGCTTTTTTTCCTCCCTTCTGAATATACAAACGTCATGTCAGTTGTGTAGTTTCAGGGAGTGTGGGTTGTCTTGTGGCCAGAGCAGGTCAGGGAGAATAGCAGACGGGCTCGGACTTAAGCAGCGCGACTGAGTAATCGCCCTCTGCAGTTTCCCTCCCTCTCTGATCAATAGGAGACACAAGATCACACAGCCAGGCGGCCCACAGATCCCAATCTCCGCCCTTGAGCAGATTAAACCGATTCTGACGTAAGGCGGGTAAATTGCTAGCGCCACCAAACTTGTTTCTCACTCAACTCATTAGGCTTAATAATATCCTAATGAGAAGCTCAGAAGAGCTAAGGAAACCCTGGCAGGCCTGCTCGACTCTATGTCCTCTGTCTGTTTCTTCTCCTTTGTCCTCTATCCTTCTCGCTCTCCTCCAGGCGCAAATCAAATCAAACTTTATTTGCCACACGCGCCGAATACAACAAGTGTAGACTTTACCATGAAATGCTTACTTACAAGCCCTTAACCAACAGTGCAGTTCAAGACGAAGAAAATATTTACCAAGTAGGCTAAAATAAAACGTTATAATAAAAAGTAACACAATAAGAATAACAAGGCTATATACAGGGGGCACCGGTACCGACTCAGGGTGCAGGGGTACAGGCTAGTTGAGGTAATCTGTACATGTAGGTGGGGGCAAAGTGACTATGCATAGGTAACAAACAGCGAGTAGCAGCAGTGTACAAAAGGGAGGGGGGGTCAATGCAAATTGTCCAATGGYGGTTTTTATGAATTGTTCAGCAGTCTAATGGCTTGGGGGTAGAAGCTGTTGAGGAGCCTATTGGTCCTAGTACTGCTCCGGTACTGCTTGCCGTGCGGTAGCAGAGAAAACAATCTATAACTTGGGTGACTGGAGTCTGACAATTTTATGGTCTTTCCTCTGACACCGCCAGAGGTCCTGGATGGTAGGAAGTTTGGCCCCAGTGATGTACTGGACCGTTCGCACTACCCTCTGTAGCGCCTTACGGTCGGATGCCGAGCAGTTGCCATACCAGGCGGTGATGCAACCGGTCAGGATGCTCTCGATGGTGCAGCTGTAGAACTTTTTGAGGATCTGGGGACCCATGCCAAATCGTTTCAGTCTCCTGAGGGGGAAAAGGTGTTGTCATGCCCTCTTCACAACTGTCTTGGTATGTTTGGACCATGATAGTTCTTTTTTTTGTACTCCCTGACGAAGGCCATGCAGCCGAAACGCGTCGGTTTAAAAAAAAACTTTGTTTCTATTGAACATGCCATACTAATAAAGGCATTTTAATTAATTATATGAAGCGTGCCTTGGTCCTCCATTCTTTTTGATGACCAATTTACCCCTTTTACCAAAGAGCACCTTCTATCTACCAAAGTGTACTATTGTGTACCTTAGTAGCGCTTCCCTTCCTCCTCTTTCGACCATGATAGTTCGTTGGTAATGTGGACACCAAAGAACTTGAAACTCTCGACCCGCTCCACTACAGCCCCATCGCTGTTAATGGGGGCCTGTTTGGCTCTCCAGGATCAGCTCCTTTGTCTTGCTCACATTGAGGGAGAGGTTGTTGTCATGGCACCACATTGCCAGTTCTCTGACCTCCTCCCAATAGGCCGTCTCATCGTTGTCGGTGATCAGGCTTACCACTGGTGTGTCGTCAGCAAACTTAATGATGGTGTTGGAGTCGTGTTTGGCCACGCAGTCGTGGGTGAACAGGGAATACAGGAGGGGACTAAGTACACACCCCTGAGGGGCCCAGTGTTAAGGATCAGCGTGGCAGACGGGTTGTTGCCTACTCTTACCACCTGGGGGGCGGCCCGTCCGGAAGTCCAGGATCCAGTTGTAGAGGGAGGTGTTTAGTCCCAGAGTCCCCTTAGCTTAGTGATGAGCTTCGTGGGCACTATGGTGTTGAATGCTGAGCTGTAGTCAATGAACAGCATTCTCCCATAGGTGTTCCCTTTGTCCAGGTGAGAAAGGGCAGTGTGGAGTGCGATTGAGATTGCGTCATCTGTGGATCTGTTGGGGCGGTATGCGAATTGGAGTAGGTCTAGGGTGTCCGGGAGGATGATGTTGATGTGAGCCATGACCAGCCTTTCAAAGCACTTACCACGGGGCGGTAATCATTTAGGCAGGTTACCTTCGCTTCCCTGGGCACATGGACTATGGTGGTCTGCTTGAAACATGTAGGTATTACAGACTCGGTCAGGGAGAGGTTGAAAATGTCAGTGAAGACACTTGAGAGTTGGTCCGCGCATGCTTTGAGTATACGTCCTGGTAATCCGTCTGGCCCAGCGGCTTTGTGAATGTTGACCTGTTTAAAGGTTTTGTTCAAATCGGCTACCGAGAGCATTATCACACAGTCATCCAGAACAGCTGGTGCTCTCGTGCATGCTTCAGTGTTGCTTGCCTCAAAGCGAGCATAAAAGGCATTTAGCTCGTCTGGTAGGATCGCGTCTCTTGGCAGCTCGCGTCTGGGTTTCCCTTTGTAGTCCGTAATAGTTTTCAAGCCCTGCCACATCCGACGAGCGTCAGAGCCGGGGTAGTAGGATTCAATCTTAATCCTGTATTGACGCTTTGCTTGTTTCATGGTTCTTCTGAGGGCATATTGGGATTTCTTATAAGCGTCTGTATTAGTCTCCCGCTCCTTGGAAGCGGCAGCTCTAGCTTTTAGCTCGATGCGGATGTTGCCTGTAATCCATGGCTTCTGGTTGGGATATGTACGTACAGTCACTGTCGGGACGACGTTATTGATGCACTTATTGATGAAGCCGATGACTGAGGTGGTTTATTCCTCAATGCCATTGGATGAATCCCGGAACATATTCCAGTCTGTGCTAGCAAAACAGTCCTGTAGTGTAGCATCCGCGTCATCTGACCACTTCTGTATTGAGCGAGTCACTACTTTAGTTTTGCTTGTAAGCAGGAATCAGGAGGATTTTTTCCCCCTGGTTGCACATGTGACATGATGGTAAAGATTTGGGAAAACTGATTTAAGTTTGCCTGCATTATAGTCCCCGGCCACTGGGAGCGCCGCCTCTGGGTGAGCATTTTCTTCTTTGCTTATGGCCTTATAGAGTTGGTTGAGAGTGGTCTTAGTGCCAGCTTTGTTTTGTGGTGGTAAATAGATGGCTACGAATACAGATAAGAACTCTCTTGGTAGGTAATGTGGTCTGCAGCTTATCATAAGGTACTCTACCTCAGGCGAGCAATCCCTCGAGACTTCTTTAATATTAGACATCGCGCACCAGCTGTTATTGACAAAAAGACACACACCCCCACCCCTCGTCTTAACAGAGGTAACAGCGTCTCTGTTCTGCCGGTGCATGGAAAATCCCGCTAGCTCTATATTGTCCATATCTTCGTTCAGCCACGTCTCGGTGAAACATAAGATGTGACAGTTTTTAATGTCCCGTTGGTAGGATAATCTTAATAGTAGGTCATCGATTTTATTTTCCAATGATTGCATGTTAGCAAGAAGAATGGAAGGCATTGGGAGTTTACTCGCTCGCCTCCGGATTCTCAGAAGGATCCCTGATCGGTGTCTCCTTTTCCGGCGTCTTTTCTTCACACAAAAGGTGTGGATTTGGGCCTGTTCCAGTGAAAGCAGGATATCCTTCTCGTCGGACTCGTTAAAGGAAAAGGTTTCTTCCATTCCGCGGTGAGTAATCGCTTTTCTGATGTCCAGAAGTTATTTTCGGTCATAAGAGACGGTAGCAGCAACATTACGTACACAATAAGTAAAAAAATAAGTTACACAATACGCAAAAAGAATAACAAAATAGCACAATTGGTTGGGAGAATGTAAAACGTCAGCCATGTTCTTTCGCCATCGTACACCAGAGGGCCCCCAACAGACGGTGACTGTGTCACAATGATCTGCCCTTGTTTCGAAGTGTGCACTCGCACACTCCCCATCATGGATTTAAAAGCATTGGATTGGTGTAAGCATTGGTTAGAGACAATTTCCACCATTGTTAAATCCACGAGAAGAAGTGTGCAAGAGAAATGCATACTTTGGGCAAAATGGAAGGGACCTGGGACGCATCAATTGCTCAGTGGGCCTGGAGAAGCTGACTGACAGTGGTGGCGTCCATGGTCGGATACCTGTCCACGGTTTGTTAGGGTGGAGTGGGCGGGTGCAGGATGACAACATTCTCTTACGTCAGACAAGACTGATGTCAGACTGACAGTACCAGTCAAAAGTTTGGACACACATACTCATTCAAGGTTTTTTCTTTATTTTTACTACTTTCGACATTGTAGATTAATAGTGAAGAGCTCAAAACTATGAAATGACACATATGGAATCATGTAGTAACCAAAAAAAGTGTTAAACAAATCAAAATATATTTTATATTTGAGATACTTCAAAGTAGCCACCCAATGCCTTGATGACAGCTTTGCACACTCTTGGCATTCTCTCAACCAGCTTCATGAGGTAGTCACCTGGAATGCATTTCAATTAACAGGTGTTCCTTCTTAAAAGTTAATTTGTGGAATTTCTTTCCATCTAAATGCGTTTGAGCCAATCAGTTGTGTTGTGACAAGGTAAGGGTGGTATACAGTAGATAGTCCTATTTGGTCCATATTATGGCAAGAACAGCTCAAATAAGCAAAGAAAAACGACAGCCCATCATTACTTTAAGACATGAAGGTCAGGCAATCCGGAAAATGTCAAGAACTTTGAATGTTTCTTCAAGTGCAGTCACAAAAACCATCAAGCGCAATGATGGAACTGGCTCTCACGAGGACCACCACAGGAAAAGAAGACCCAGAGTTACCTCTGCTGCAGAGGATAAGTTCATTAGAGTTATCAGCCTCAGAAATTGCAGCCCAAATAAATGCTTCACAGAGTTCAAGTAGCAGACGCATCTCAACATCAACTGTTCAGCGGAGACTGCGTGAACCAGGCCTTCATGGTCAAATAGCTGCAAAGAAACCACTACTAAAGGACACCAATAATAATAAGAGACTTGCTTGGGCCAAGAAACACAAGCAACGGACATTCGACCGGTGGAAATCTGTCCTTTGGTCTGATTTTAGATTTTTGGCTCCGACCGCCGTGTCTTTGTGAGACGCAGAGTAGTTGAACGGATGATCTCTGCATGTGTGGTTCCCACCGTGAAGCATGGAGTAGGAGGTGTGATGGTGTGGTGGTGCCTTGCTGGTGACACTGTCAGTGATTTATTTAGAATTCAAGGCACACTTAACCAGCATGGCTGCCAGAGAATTCTGCAGGGATACATCCCATCTGGTTTGCGCTTAGTGGGACTATCATTTGTTTTTCAACAGGACAATGACCCAAAACACACCTCCAGGCTGTGTACGGGCTATTTGACCAAGAAGGAGAGTGATGGAGTGCTGCATCAGATGACCTGGCCTCCACAATCACCCGACCTCAACCCAATTGAGATGGTTTGGGATGAGTTGGACTCCAGAGTGAAGGAAAAGCTGCCAACAAGTGCTCAGCGTATGTGGAAAATCCTTCAAGACTGTGTTGGAAAAGCATTCCAGGTGAAGCTGGTTGAGAGAATGCCAAGAGTGTGCAAAGCTGTCATCAAGGCAAAGGGTTTGAAGAATCTAAAATCTTAAATATATTTTGATTTGTTTAACACTTTTTTAGTTACTACATTATGTACATTATGATTCCATATGTGTTATTTCATAGTTTTGATTATTATCCTACAATGTAGAAAATAATAAAAATAAAGAAAAACCCTTGAATGAGTAGGTGTGTCCAAACTTTTGACTGGTACTGTACGTTTTACATCAGACTTTCTTCTACACTTAAATCGAGGGACTGGCACTGCGTAGGAGTGATGCTACCTGTCAGAAGACAATGGCTGACAGCAAAGCCACCCATGAAGCCACCCACACCATCATCACCATCACTTGGCTGGCAGGCAGCAGGTCCATCTCTGGCTCACTCCATCCAGGGAAAATGGACAGTAAATCTGACATCATGAGAATAATATCTAAGCGGGTTCGGCCAAGGATGACAAAAAACTGTCAATCTTCATAGGCTTGCTCGGTGCCCCCCTCGAAATGAATGAATCCATCTTGATTTACCATGGCGCTCCTCTCGACTCTTGTCTCAAAGGGCCTCAGATAGTAACATTTCCAAGTGTGTAAGACAATAGATAGTAAAACATGCAGGTAGGCACGTCGCAGGGGTTTGAGGACACGTCTAGCGTCAGTGAATGACACGAAGCCTGAGAGAAATGGACTCGGTGAGGCATGAAGCCGAGTGAGTAGAAGGTCTGCTGCAGTTCCTCGACTCCGGTGAGAGTCCTGACTGAGTACAGAACAGAACAGATGCCTCCTTATCTCGGTAGTGTGTGTCCTCCTGCTGATTCCCCCTCACACACTCTGCCTCGATGACTCTTCTCTCAGCCCAAACTCAAACAGTAAATAACCAACTATGCACACAGATAGGGCCGTTATGGCAAACAAAGGAGATTTGGGGCTGGGATGGGCTACTGGGGCCTTGTCTCAGGGAAAATGAACAATCTCTCATCCATGCACAGGAGCTAAATCAGCAAATTAAGCCACCAGTGTCTGGCTGGCAGCACTCCATTTTAAGGAGCTGATATGATGGACAGGTACGGACTGAGAATGAGGGGGGTGTTGTTGGCAATGTCAGTTGTTTTATTGATGCTTTCCTTTATCTCTGTTTGAGTTGTTCTGGTTGTTGATTTTGTTCCCTAGTGATTTTCTATGATCAGATATTTAATTTGAATGGGGAAAACTTGTTGTTCGGCTTCTAAACAAATACTAGTGCATGTGTGGCTCAGATACTTCATTAGATAACTGGAAAACAAGTTAGTGGTGATTACAGATCATGTACACAACAACCCACAAATACATTTCTGACTCAAGTGAAAATGATTATTCCTAATTCGAAGTTGGCAGAGCAAATCAGTCAGATGCGTCAAGGTAAGGCACACCTGTGGAATACATAAAACAAAAGCTTTGACATTTCAAAGTGTACTTCAGCTGTGCTTCAGGACCGCATAAGCACCTTCTCCTGATTTGYACCTGTTGACATTTTGTTCTCTGGAAGTTTCAGATTTCAATTTAGAAGGATTGTAAAAAAAGTCAAAAAATTGAATCCTATCACCTTCCTCCAAGATGTTCTTGTTCGAGAAACGAGACTTCAAATGTATAATTCACAGAACTAATCCAATTATCTCACCACTGTTTTACATTGTGTGATGTACTACATAATGTATGTCCCACATATAGCACTGACTGCCAATGAGAGACACCATTAGCTGCTGAGCTAACAAGTATGTAAAGTATTGCCTTTCATGCATCAGTATTCTTAATGAAATACTGTAAGCTATAAAGAAAAACTATCCATGCGTTCATAAATGACACACTTGAAAAGATTTTAAAAAAAGAAAGGGATCTAACGAACGATTCTCATTCAAGCCTTCGTTGTGTAGAGCTTGTGGAGCCGTGGCAAAGACTACAAATACTAAAGAGTCGTATTCTGTATCACACACACTGAGATTACCATTAATTATAGACAGTCAATCCACTGATTTATTCTCTACCTCACCCTATGTTTGCCTTCATTACGGAGATGATGTCTATGGAGTATACCAATTCAGACCCGGGAGGGTGAGAATGTAGAAACAACCCTACATGCCAGAATGGAAAAGCAGACTAAAAGATGACATTTCTCCTCGCCACTTTAGTGGCAAACATATCATTAGAGGTGGTGTGAAAAGGACGTAAAAAATCGGGAATACCTCTTACTTGTCCTTGTCCTTCTTGAAGGGATCGGGAAAGGCCAAGTGCCGAGCAGTAATCTAGGGTCCAGGGTCTGTCGAGCTGAGTCGATAATCTCTCTCAGTGCGGCACATTGCCAGCCAAAGCGCCACTGAGTTACTGAGTGATGACAGAGCATGACTGGTCGAGGAGATGGGATTCCTGTCACAACGTTTATTCAAGTAGGTTGAGAACGGGTCCACTTCCGCTCACACTTCAACTAGATATGSGAAATATAGGTTTGATCTCCAATAGTCCTCTGATGACCTCGGACATTACCCAATGAGGACTGCTCGGCAGAATGTCAACGCACCACCCCGTACTGCGAGGGGTACTAGATCCCACTACTGCCACCAAATGTGACAAGGTAAAGACGGACACATTATTACAAAGGAATTTCAAGTATTCCCGGCCAATGCAACATATTGTGCTACTACTGAAACTCGTAATGGAATTGCCACACATCAGAGACCTTAGTTAAAAAGCAGAAATTAATACCATGCCATGGTAAGTTCCTGGCTCCCAACATTCTCCCCCCCTCCCCGGTGCTGTGGAATGAATACTGATGTTGTCATTCCCTCTGTCGGAGGGGAAGAGAAATCCCATGGCCCGGTGCAAGGACGTACTCCTTAAACCATAATCGCGGAACATCTCTTATCGGCACTGCTCTACGACATGATTAAAAAGTGGCACCGGGCACTCCAGCTTCTCCACACGGGATCTCCTCTTGCTCCCTGTCAATCAAACCTGAGCTCTGGCGTGTTTAAAAAAAATGTAACCTTTAATTAACTAGGCAAGTCAGTTAAGACAAAATTCTTATTCACAATGATGGCCTAGGAACAGTGGGTTAACTGCCTTGTTCAGAGGCAGAACAACAGATTTTTACCTTGTCAGCTCGGGGATTCGATCTAGCAACCTTTCGGTTACTGGCCCAACACTCACCACTAAGCTACCTGCCGCCCCCACTAGGCTACCTGCCGCCCGGCCGTCTCACGACCGGGCTGTCCAATTAGAACGGCCCGACAATCACTCACTACCGCTACACATTAAGGGGTCTCTCCAGAGATCCCTAGGTTTGACATGTTAAGCCCTGGGTATGGAATTGAGGGGGCATGGGAAAAGCTAAGCAGGCAGATTGGTAGATGCCACTGATGTGAAGGAGGAGACGAGGAGCAGGGGAAAGTGGTCGCTGGTGTTATAGCAGAGGTCTCCAATCCTGGTCCTTGTTGAGGAGCCATGGAAACTGCAAAAGCCCACAGCACTGAAAGGCTCAGGCTCTCATTTCAGACACAGAGCCAGCTCAAATCAACCGGGATAGGAGCAACAGGGATGGGTCCAGTAGCAGCCACACATTTACGCATGGATGACAATAACATTAGTTAATCAAAGAAGCGGTGAACTAAAACAGAGTGCAGCAAGACTCAGCGATTGTGTTGGACAACGGGTTGATTGGTTGGAGACCACTGCAGTGGTGGAAGAGGAGGAGCATGTTAGGTGTGGGGTGCCATGCTTGGAAGCGGCATCAAGATCTCATGGAATGGCGGGGACTGTGAGGGGCAGTGTTGTGTTCGACACCACCTAAAGCGAGAAGGATTCAAGACCACGACCGGAGCAAATCGAGTGCGAGTCAAGACCAAGACCGGAGGGGGACAAGGGGTCCGAGACCGAGTCAAGACCAGAAAAATACGAGTCCAATTCAAGACCATGATAGTCCTTCTGTCAAATCACCACCATATTAAGAGTTCAAAATGTCCAGTATTTCTGTGTTCATATTTCAGAACAAGAGAAACACTGAAGAGAAAAAAAGATCCAATCAGGATTTTTCTTTGCTGTTCTGGGGAGATAATCTAGCTAAATTACGTTAAGTCAGCCATTGACTAGGCCATCAGAAGTTAGCTAAATTACGCTAAGTCAGCCATTGACTAGGCCATCAGAAGTTAGCTAAAGGCATCTGCCATTCAGCTGTATTAGAGCAACATTTTTGAGTGACAGTGGAATCAACAAATCACATTTTGACTTAATGGGTGGGACTGTTTTTACAAAAACATATGGAAACTTCTGCCTTCTTGAAGACCAACAGCTCCCTGCGCAATAGGGAGCAGTAGATTTCCCACGGTCGACCTAGCTAGCTTGCTTTCGTTGTCGGCTTAGTTTGCAGCAACTGCAGCAGGTGTTATCAACGAGGATGTTGTCGCTAATTTGTTGGCTTCTCCCTTTTCACGAATAACTTTCAACAACAGGTTAAGTTTCAAATTATCATCATCTGGTGAGTGGAAATGTGTTTATTGCAGTGCGCTTGCTGTTTATTGCTGTTTCTCTATGGAAATAACTTGTGTGTGTGAAACACTGTTGCATTTAAAGTGGAACTAACAGCATTTCAGCAATATTACATCTTTTTAAAATCTGTTCATACACCCCCAGGAAGAATATTACACTTTTTTAAACATTGTCTTACAAGCGACTACTTAGACATGGTAATTTTCACATTTTCATAAATTCTTAGTATGTTTTGAAATGACGTATAGTAAAGCATTTGTGAAAATGCTATAGCAATGTAGAGTGGGAAAGCGACCATGTGTTTGGAAAAGTAATAGACACTGCACTAAATAAAACCGAGAATAAAAACATCTGTCTTGTCCAGGACCGGAGTCTACACAGACCGGTGCGCTATAGCCAATCAGAGCTACAGTAGGACTTTATACAAACAAGCCATTTGCCACACGGGCCTGCTGTCATTCACTTTGAACTGGACTGTGTGTTAACAGGCAGTTGTAACGGCGCGACTTTAGATCACAGGAATGCATTCGCCAAAAGCCACAAGATAAATGTAATAAATATCATTTATTATAACACAAGCATATTTGCTAATACATTGTTATAACTAACTTCTTTCCAAACAGGGTTTCTCACAAACTCATAGCAGATACGGAGACCCACACACACCCAGAGACAGATGGCTGACACAGGCCTTTTCATAAAGACTGATAAGAAAAGGGGTGCCTGGTACTGCATATCACGAGAAACTGAGACACACACATACCCAAGGACAGAGGGCTGACGTAAACCTTTCATAAACACAGATAAGACAGGAACATCTACGCACACACAAAAACTCCTCTTCAGTCTGAACATTTTACAGAGACACACAGAAATGTAAAAATAGGAACATCTACGCACACACCTAATCTCCTGTTTTAGCTGAACATTTCTGAAGACAAAGAACTCTACTCAGAGCCAATGGGACAGTGATACTGGCCTGAAGGAGACCTCGCCCAACTCATCAGAACCAACCAGAGGACCAGAACTTCCAGACTCAACCTACTTTCTGTACTGTATAAAATGTATATGCACTCTGTTATCTGGGCTTYTTTCAGAGAGTTCCATTTGAGCTTGATGAAAGGGTCCGTGCACGCTATTTCAGATATTTTTACCTCTGAATAAATTGCTTTTAATTAAACCTAATCCACCCTGTCCAGAGTCTCTACTTCGTCTCAGTTCTCCAGTAAACTTGTTTTATCAACATAAACCTGAATGGATTTCTGCAAAGACGTAAACACCACGGGAGTCCACTTACATTTGGGAACTTTACAGTCCTATTGATCAAACAACCATGGAAAGGTAGGCTCTCTCTCCCTCAGTTATGCGCATCAACAACAACAAGATCAACAACTAATGCTAGCCAGAGCAAGATGAGCTAAAATCTAACGAAGGAACATTAGATAAACCCTCTCAAACTTTTTCCCTAGCTGGCTGTCAAAATTGCACTGATAAACGATGGGGAATTGTAGCCTCCTCGTCCTTCTGCAGCTTCCCTGCCAATGCATGCTTGTCCCAACCAAGCACTCTAACTGGCTAAAATTGGCTAGCTTGCTAGCTAGCTACTTCCAGACCCAAATGAAAGAACACCTCACTCTGATCATTTTACTCGCCGTAGCAGAGCTGGTTAGGCTTGTTTACATGTTATCTAGAGCRTTCTTGACTATCTATTACTTATTTTTGTCCACRTTTACTGACACCGGTCATATTCAGCAGGTGTTGCGAGTTGGTAAATWMATCAGTTGTTCTGCTCTCAGGCACGGTCAGAGTGCTCCGGGAGTGGAGTAGATATCCAAAGTGAATTTGCTCGCTACATAAATAGATACACTAGCCTATTAGTCACGTTATGGCTGACTTGTGATCATCGCSCTTGCTAGTTTGATTGTGTTGACATTCCCAGCCTTAGTTACATTCGCCCCTTTTTTGACGAGAATATTGAGTCAATGAAACAGAAACAATGTACATTCGTCCGTTTGTACCAGGCCAGCTGTGATTTACAACCTGATAGCAATATTTTGGGGATTTCTCTATTGTACTGCATGCTAATTGATCCGTCGTATACCTCCACTACACTACTTTGATACGCATCAGTAGGGATTAAGGAGTGAGTATAGGCAATGCCCACTGAAAAACAAAGATTGGTATAGTGCTTATACCTGCGTATACCCTCCACTAGACCACTCTCCCACATGAGTGCGCTAGTATGTCCTTTCAGAATCACAAACCTGTCACACGATGAAGACCTATAGGTTCGCCACTCCGCAAACATGTATATAATAGATATAATCACTGTTAAATGACTGTATTAACGTTTCAAGAAAGGAGTGTGAGCTGATAATTCAGAGTTTTTTTTTTACTCCGCTGGAGTAAGTGAGCCCACGCTGTCGGAGACCAAGTCAAGACCTGGTACAAATGTATCCGACACAGAGACAAGAACGAGCCTCAATATGTGGTCTCGAGACCGGTTTCGAGTACTAAAATACCTCTGAGGTGGACACACACACAAACACACATTATTTTTGTTGTTTATATTATTTTATGGTCGTATTGTTTGTATATCGTTGTATTTGAAATGTGTGTGACTGTTCTTGTCTATCCGTTTTTTGTTACTTGTCATGTTTTGTGTTTTGTGTGGACCCCAGGAAGAGTCGCAGCTGCTTCTGCAAAAGTTAATGGGAATCGAAATAAATAAGAAACATCACCAAACAAATCACAATAATTGTTAGAAGCTACATGAGAAAGGGTGTCCAATTTGTTCGCTATGGATTGCTCACTGGAGGCCAGGGTAAACTACCCTCATCCCCAGGCGGTGTGTGAGACTGGTGACATATAGATTCCTTCCAAATGTATAATGTACTAACTACAACACGCACATAGGCAGACTTCTTATGTCACACCAATGGGGTCTCTGTGTCAGTCATCGACAATGGGGTACATTCAAGTCCTGAATTCCTTGGAGGAGTATAAAAAAATCTATTTGGATATGATTCAGAGGGAGAGAGAGTATTGTGGATGTTTGGGGGGGGGGGGGGGGGGTGCAGATTCACAAATCAAAGTGATGTGAGTGAGAGGCACTCTGGGCTATTTCAGAAAAAAAGATTTATTAAACAGTGGTGTACCAATAATCAATCCTTTCCATGTTCAAGACCGCCCAACAGGAGAAATTAGTATTGCAGGAATAAGCTAATACCACAACCTTCGATTCAGAAGCTCAGATTGGAGGTTTGCCGTCCATTGGTATGATCAATATTCATAACGGATAACTCAAACAACTCTTCACTGCATCCTGATGGAATAGTATGCATCATGCTATCATATATGGACCAAGATTGCTCCTCCATCCACTATTCACAGCCCAAATCATCACATGAAGATGTACAGTAGAGACATTTTGCTGGGATCAAATTAGAACAAGATAAATCATCGGCATGCCACATGCGACAACTGATAATGATAGCAATGTTCCCTTTCCCTTTCATGATCAATTAAAGAGTCGAGGCTTTGAAGTTCACTGTACATTGACACAGGGCTTTGGGGTATTCTTTAGAAATATGAACATTCAAGTTCAATAGTGTGTGTGTGTGTGTGTGTGTGTGTGTGTGTGTGTGTGTGTGTGTGTGTGTGTGTGTGTGTGGTGTGTGTGTGTGTGTGTGTGTGTGTGTGTGTGTGTTTGTGTTGTGTGTGGTGTGTGCGTGTGTGTGCGTGTGTGTGTGTGCCTTTTGTCTGTGCCTGATTGTTGCCGAGTAGGGTCGACAGTGGTGCTTACTGTATTTTCTTGATATGATATGAATATTCAGGATGTCTAATTTCACACTGGGTGACCATACAGAGCTAGAGCTGTGTTAACTTGTTCCTCTTCTTTTTTCTTTTTTAATTGCTTGAACATTCTGCAGTCTGCAGGAGGCCCCGTATCTCTGTAACACCGTTGAGCCACTAGCGCCAAGTATCAAAAGACACAGTCCTGGCAGTGGCAGCCGGAATATAAAGTGAAAGGTCTGTTTTAAAGAAGGAGAACCGTTCAATTGATGTGTATTTCTTATACAGTCACCTAGTTCTCCCAAGAAGTAAACAAAGGCACTAAAAGCTGTATTCAAGTGCTGCTTAAACTGATCCCCAGAGCTGACTAGAAGACTGTACAGGTCATTCTAAAAAGAGTGCTGTCTTTCTAGAGCTCTGATACCCGGCTCGAGTCTGACGGGCCCCGACGTTGTGCATCGGGTTAGGGCCGGGTAGGGTCCGTTTCTTCATCAATAACTAGGGTACAGGTAAGGCTCGGGTATCACTAAATTGATCACTAACATTTTGAAGCTAAGCCATTTGCTCATGCTCTGCTGCACAGTACAGTCATATCTGACTAAGATCATAACATGGTGTCAGAGGTAATTATAATTTTTTTTTTTATAATGTTACTTGAGTTTTGTCAGAGTTTAGAATGACCAAAAGTAGCTAAGAGCTCATTTATTGAGCAGAGTCGGAGATACTTCTGAGGAGATGTGAAACTCCACTGGAATCGTATTAACACACATTGTGTACGTTGTCCATGCTATGCCAATGGGCAGCGCAGTGCATTCTGGGCGATTCTGGGACAAGGAGAGCTCTCCTTCAAGGAGTGAATGGTTGTCAATTGGGTGCTAGCTCAAAAACCCAACATTAGCATGAATTTCGTCAACAAGAAGTACAATAAAACAAATATTTTGAGATAATGTGAGATAAGATCTCACAAGATGTGAGATAATTAACTTGCTATCTGTAATATTGTATAGCTTTGGAATCATGACATTATGTACACTACTTTTTCAACCACACCCGTTGCTGACAAGTGTATAAAATCGAGCACACAGCCATGCAATCTCCATAGACAAACATTGGCAGTAGAATGGCCTGTATTAAAGAGCTCAGTGACTTTCAACCTTGCACCGTCATAGGATGCCACCTTTCCAACAAGTCAGTTCGTAACATTTCTGCCCTGCTAAAGCTACCCCAGTCAACTGTAAATGCTGTTATTGTGAAGTGGAAACGTCTAGGAGCAACAACGGCTCAGCTGCGAAGTGGTAGGCCACACAGAACGGGACCGCCCAGTGCTGAAGCGCGTAGTGCGTAAAAATCCTCTGCCTCAGTTGCAACACTCACTAACGAGTTCCAAACTACCTCTTGAAGCAACGTCAGCACAATAACTGTTCGTCGGGAGCTTCATGAAATGGGTTTCCATGGCCGAACAGCCCCACAAAATCCTAAGATCACCATGTGCAATGCCAAGCGTCGGCTGGAGTTGTGTAAAGCTCACCGCCATTGGACTCTGAGCAGTGGAAACATGTTCTCTGGAGTGATGAATCACATTTCGCCATCTGGCAGTCCGACGGACAAATCTGGGATTGGAAGATGCCAGGAGAACACTACCTGCCCCAACGCATTGTGCCAACTGTACAGTTTGGTGGAGGAGGAATAATGGGCTGGGGCTGTTTTTCGTGGTTCGGCCTAGGCCCCTTAGTTCCAGTGAAGGGAAATCTTAACACTAAAGACGTACAATGACATTCTAGATGATTCTGTGCTTCCAACTAGGGCTGGGTGATATGGCCAAATCTCATATCCCAATATAGGTAATTTCATATCCCAATAACGATACATATCACGATATACCACATTTTCTTTAAATTCAATTTMTATAAAATAAAAAGGCCTATTTCTTAGTAGATTTTGAATTATACTCAACAAATAAAAAGGTCATTACTCATATTTGATTATTTATTTTATTTATTTATTTTCTTTAGAACTTGTGCAAATTTTCAATTAAGCAAAACAAACAAAATATAAAATATGAATGTATAAAATCTAAAATGGTAAATAGAAAACACTTCAACTATAGTAGCAAAGAAAATAAATATAGGCCTAAAATATGTTTTGCATGTTATTTTAGCATTAATACATGTCACATATCAATTTGCATATGGTACCTTGGCCGGAGTGTTAGCACCAACTCACGAAACCCCCGTTTCTCGGCCGTGTAAATTGGGGCCATGTCTTTGCAGAGGTAAATTGTAACGGCAGCTGTTATCTCATTCCATCTCTTACGTCTGAGTCGGAGGTTTGTTTTGTGCACTCGACTGTACTTTTTGGGGTCTCATCTGTAGACTCTCTCCGTACTGTTTGAGATCAGGGCCCTGCACAGAACCCTGGCCTCAACCCCATCGAACACCTTTGGGATGAATTGGAACGCCGACTGTGAGCCAGGCCTAATTGCCCAACATCAGTGCCTGAATTCACTAATGCTCTTGTGGATGAATAGAGGCAATTCCCCGCAGAAATGTTCCAACATTTAGTAGAAAGCCTTCCCAGAAAAGTGGAGGCTGTTATAGCAGCAAAGGGGGACGAACTCCATATTAATGCCCATGATTTTGGAATGAGATGTTTGACGAGCAGGTGTCCACATACTTTTGGTCATGTGGTGTTCTTTTGAGGAAAATAGGCACGTTTCTCGACTCATACGCGGACTTTGAGAAGGGATTGCGTGATGATTAGCTTAGCAACCGCGTGACGCAGCATGACAACGTGAACGTGATTGGTCAACAGTCTGCTGGGTGGGGCGTTATACGTTCCTACATTCATTGCCCAATGGGATTCCTACCTCCTCTTTTCTCTAATATATCTGGCAGAGCAGCCCAAGCGGAGCGATCGAGTGACAGACGTACAGGAGCAGTTAATGGATTTACTAACGGAGGAAGTTCTTTCTGATTTAGAGTTTCGGGAAGGGCCGGGCCTCACATTTGGCAGACGCATTCGGGCCTGGGTACTGTAGGGACTGTAGGGACTGAAAGTTGCAGGCATGGGTAGGGCTCGGGCTTAAAATGTATTCCCGTGCAGGGCTCTGTCTTTTCTCTTTCATCCTTCTATCTATAGGGGAAACTAACATACAGTATATCCCCAACATAAGGTGCAAGGTAAGGGCTTGCTGTATTGTGCCCAGAAAATAAACTATGCATTTATAGTCAAATCAGAGCCATATATAGATCTCTATTCATGCATTATTTTCACATGTAAAACTGACTCTTTTGAGTGGATGGTAGATCTTTAAACTGCCCCATTAGTTCATGGCAACAAGTTACAAATCAGGGATTTTTCTGTCATTGAAATCCTACGCGTTTTTTCATGCCAACTAAGTCCAAACAGTGTAAAAAAAAAAATCATAGATAAAAAAAAAWATATATATATAATAATAATAATACTTTTCGGGATGTTAAAATGCTTTCAGTGTCAACTTAAACAACTAAAACCAGCTATAAGCTGGTAGAGAATATAATGAACCTATATTTGTGTTTATAATATAATATTTGAGAACTAACAATCACCAAAATAAAATCTAGACAGTCAGGAAGAATTTTAAATGCCAAAACAATGCATTTAACTGTATTTATTTTACATGGTTTTGTAGAATTGCAGGAAAATTCAAAAAAATGTCTCTACACCACCAAGATGGTGGTCTCTAAAATACTCTCAAATTCAGCCATACAGACGGCCCAACCACACCCATTTGCAAGGTTTTTTCTGGACCAAAAAGTGGCAGGGGGCCATGCCACACCCACTTCCTAAGTACCTTTTTGATCTTTTTGATTCTTTAAAATATTCACAAAGAAAACTACTGCCACAAGGAAACCAATCATAGACACCTGCCTTGGACATACTAGGTGTAACAGTATAGCTTCCGTCCCTCTCCTCGCCCCTACCTGGGCTCCAACCAGGGACCCTCTACACACATCGACAACAGCCACCCTCRAAGCATCGTTACCCATCGCTCCACAAAAGCCGCGGCCCTCGCAGACCAAGGGGAACAACTACTTCAAGGTCTCAGAGCGAGTGACGTCACCGATTTGAATCGCTATTAGCGCGCGCCCCGCTAACTAGCTAGCCATTTCACATCGGTTACATAGGACCAGGAGTTTTTCTTGAGCATGAAGAAAAAAACTATCATCCCTAGTTAGTTAAAGGCTATAACATGGGCCAAGAGATGTTCCTGCTCAGTTCACATGGTCAGGGAAAACTCCTGTCCATGCAAAGCATGTATGATGTATTATTATGAATTATGTACATATGTATGACTGACTGACAGAGAAGTCCTCAGACCACTGCCATAATCGACTACAATATTTCACAGTCAAAAACGAGATCCATATTAATTTAACATTAATTGAACCTCTGAAATAAAAAGTTAATTATAGATTATTAGGACTGTGTGCCGCAGAATATGATTCCTTAATAGTTTGCAACTTGAATATGTTATTGATTGGTTGCAGAGGAAATGAAAACACATTGCTGAATAGTATTGAAGTTGAGGTTATGGCAAACGCAGATCATTTGTCTACGTCAATGTACCATAGGGAAATTAAGCGTCCACATGCCTCGTGCGAATGCCCAAGATTCAGGAGAGCCCACATCAGAGCCAATTTGCATCGGACGCCTTTGAAATGTGATGCACTGCTCAGTAGGTCTTGGTGAGGTGCCTACTGGCTATCCAGTTCAATGCTACAGGACACAGGATCAATATGTCTCGCATCTTAACATAGCAGATCCCACATGTGAACGCTTTCAGACGTTGATTTCATTGATCGTAGCTTTTAAAGCGCAAACATTGTAAGACATACCTGTGTACGTTAGATTGTAATGTGCGTAAGACTGTCGCAAATATGAAACACAGAAACAACAAGATGAGATCCAGTCATGGTAACATATTTGTTACTATAACGTAGCATAATTAGGCTATATAACATGTTTAAGTCGATTGTTCCACAGGTGTGACTGAGACCCAAGTGACCCAGCTGGCAGTCTCTATTCTGCTCCTATCTATCACGGTCATCAGTGGTTGACATGGACTTTTATGGGCCGTCTTAGAAAGCCAGTAATCCTGGCTGAATCCTTTCATAGAGCACGCTCACAGCTTTCAGATCATTGCAAGTTAATGAATTAATATTTCAAATCTCTTCAAAGCCTGAAGCAGCCCGTCCCAATTGCTAATATTGGAATGAGCTTTGGAAACAAAAAGTAATTATGCAGCAGCAGAAAGATCTATTTGCTACAAACTCACACTCCCTTTTATGTCCTCCCTAATAACATTTCTATCACATGTATAAAGGGCCCAGAGGTTTTCCTGACAACGTGACCTGACCAGGTCAACTATAGGGCCTGAAGTTTTTCACTGGTCAGGTCATGTGGTCTGGAAAAACTCTTGGCTCTACACAGGTTCGCAGAATTTATCTGACTGACAAAGTTTTAAAGCACATTTCCATTAGCTGAGTCATAAGCTCCTCAAGCTGAATTTGTCCCCTGGGTAATCTTCGGAATTGTCAAATGCCTTGAAAGTGGCCCTTGAAGTTAAATGTTTTGAATGATTGTCCTTGTCTCAATTCTGTAGAGATCACCTTCCATCAGATGGTGAACAATGGATGCAGCAGGCCTGTTAACCTTCACTACACTAGGGAGTTGTGCCTCGGTGTCCAATCCATCAATTGATCAAGCATTCAATGAGATCATGCATCTTACTTCACTTTTCTGTCAGCCGTACAAAATTGCAACAACACACAGTGTTTGCTCAGGCAGTCCTCGCAGTTAGAGGAAGAGCTGAAAACTTTCATTTTGGATTTTGGGCTGTAGCTGTTTACCTTAACATCGTTAATAGTCGAGAATTATTGGGAATATTTCACAAAAACAATTTCTCTGTGCAGCACTTTGGTTAATCGAAACGCTTATTGCAGATTCATCCAAGGATGCCCCATTAACCTTGGAGAGTCTCGCTAGTGCACAAATGGTGGGTCAGAGAGTTTGAGCCCGGGGCCATTAGATGCAGGTCAAACCGATTGAGGGACATTGTTAGTGTTACCCTTGAGCAAATGACTCCACCTGAAATTCAACAGCAAACAAACGGCAGAATGAATAGATGATAAATTTGATGACCTATGGGAGTGTCGCTATGCAAGATAGATAAATCATCTGCTGGATAAAAAGGGCCAATTTATTTAATGGCATACAGGAATGCATGCATATGTTGTGTGTGTGTGTGCTGTGTGTGTGTGGTGTGTGTTGTGGTGTGTGTTGTGTGTGTGTGTGTGTGTGTGTGTGTGTGTGTGCTGTGGGTGTGTGTGGTGTGTGTGTGTGTGTGTGTGTGTGTGTTTGCAAGCGGTGCATACCTGAATGTGGTCGCACCGTGCCTGCGTGTGTGTACGTGCCTGCGTGTGTGTGTGTGTGTGCACCTGCATGTGGGTGCACGTCCATGTGTGTTTTCAGCAGGCTGCCAGAGAGAGGGGAATGCGGATGGCTGGCTAAATTAACTCAGACAGATGTTGAGCACGATAGAGCTGGGCCCTGCCCACTTAGAGGAAATGGGACTTTGTTAAGGACTAGTGACTGTCACTCTGTCCCTAACTGTTCAGGGGAGAGTGGGTGATGATAATTAACCTTCAACACAATCATCCCAGATAGCTGGGGAGGAATGTCATGGGCACCCCGTGTGGGCCTCACGTCCAGTACACCGCATGCAGACACACACACACACGCATGAACACACACACACACACACACACACACACGCATATCCTGGCAGTTGTAGATTATCCATCTCAATTTAAAAATATCATATTTTCAGAACTCAGAGATGTGGCTTTTCTTCCCTGGCTGAAGGCAGGTCTTAAGCCATGAAATAGTGTAGTAAGACACCAAACCCTAATATGTCTAATTGGTAGGCTCTAGTTGCTCTACAATTAGTTTGGTGAAATGTAGAGCAGGGTTTTCCAAATGGTGGCTGGTGAGTCAAGGATAAATCCAGGATTGTGGTTGTGGTTAGGAAAATGATTGTATATCTTTGAGGGAAAGTAAGAACTCTTGAATGGCTTTAGGTACGCCCCAAATCCCAATGCAAAAAAGGTTTTGGAAATGGATTAGGAGTATGTACACAAAGGTGTGTAGTCCACAAGGGGGTGCCAAATAGCCTCCTAAACCACCAACTAACACCCCTGAGCATGCACCCACTCTCGCCGTCTCTCTCTCTCTCTCACACACACACACACACACACACACACACACACACACACACACACACACACACACACACACACCCCCGTTGGAGGTCAATCAAGCAATTCAAACAGATTAATTTGATTGACAATATCCTGCAACATATTTGTCTCCCTTATTCTAAACCTTCAATCATCAGATAAGTGGATGGAATAGATGTGCAAGGGAATGTCTTATACCGTATGAGGCTCTCAGCAACTGCAAAACACAAAAATATAAACTAATCAATGAATGAATCAGTGAATACCAATCAAATCAATCAATTACTCCAGCTAATTAATATATTATTCTAACTCAGATGGAGTTGACATTCAACAGAACCTTCTGAGCATAGAGGCTGTCACAGGTGAGGCTTCCTAATCAGATGTATGCCATCTGTGGTCAGGGCTACTTTTTTTTGGGCCATTTCAGCAATATTACATCTTTTTAATAAATCTGTCATACACCCCAGGAAGAATATTACACTTTTTTAAACATTGTCTTACAAGCGGACTACTTAACATTTTGGTAAATTTTCACATTTTCATAAATTCTTAGTATGTTTTGAAATGAACGTATAGTAAAGCATTTGTGAAAATGCTGTCTATAGCAATGTAGAGTGGGAAAGCAGACCATGTGTTTGGAAAAGATAATAGACAACTGCCACTAAAATAAAACCGAGAATAAAAGAACATCTTGGTCTTTCCAGGACCGGATCTACACAGACCGGTGCGCTCATAGCCAATCAGAGCTACAGTAAGGACTTTATACAAACAAGACCATTTGCCACACGGGCTGCTGTCATTCACTTTGAACTGGACTGGTGTTAAACAGGCAGTTTGTAACGGCGCGACTTTAAGATCACAGGAATCCATGGTCGCCAAAAGCCACAAAGATAAATGTAATAAATATTCATTTATTATACAACAAGCATATTTGCTAATACATTTGTTATAACTAACTTCTTTCCAAACAGGGTTCTGTCACAACTCATAGCAGATACGGAGACCCACCACACCCAAGAGACAGATGGCTGACACAGGCCTGTTTCACATAAAGACTTAGATAAGAAAAGGGTTGCCTGGCTACTGCATATCACGAGAAAACTGAGACCACACACACATACTCAAGACAGAGGGCTGACGTAAACCTTTTCATACACACAGATAAGACAGGAACATCTAGCGCACACAAAGTACAAAAACTCCTCTTCAAGTCCTGAAGCATTTATACAGAGACACACAGAAATGTAAAATAGGGAACATCTACGCACACACCTAATCTCCTGTTTTAGCTGAACATTATCTGAAGACAAAGAACTCTACTCAGAGCCTAATTGGGACAGTGATACGTGGCCTGAAGGAGACCCTCGCCAACTCATCAGAACCAACCCAGAGACCAGAACTTCCCAGACTCAACCATACTATTCTGTACTGTAATAAAATGTATATCACTCTGTTATCTGGGCTTCTTTCAGAGAGGTTCCATTTGAGCGATGTGAAAGGGTCCGTGCACGGTCATTCCAGATTATTTTTTACCTCTAGAATAAATTCTGCCTTTTAATTAAACCTAATCCACCTCTGTCGAGAGTCTTCCTAGCTTTCGTCTCCAGTTCTCCAGTAAACTTCTTGTTTTATCAACATATAACCTGAATGGTTTCTGAAAGACGTAATACAAGCCACGAGGAGTCTCACTTACCATTTGGGAACTTAAGCATCCTATTGATCAAACGAACCATGCAAGGTAGGCTCTCCTCTCCCTCAGTTATGCGCATCAACAACAACAACGATCAACAACTAATGCTAGCCAGTGAGCAAAGATGAGCTAAAATCAACGAAGGAACATTAGATAGTACCCTCTCAAATTTCTCCTAGCGGCTGTCAAAATTGCACTGATAACGATTGGGGAAATTGGGGGGGGTTTTAAAAAGCCCTCCTCCTTTCGTTTCTGGCCCCCTTCTGCAGCTTCCCTGCCAATGCATGCTTGTTCCAACCCAAAGCACTCTAACTGGCTTAAAATTGGCTAGCTTGCTAGCTAGGCTACTTCCAGAACCAAATGAAAGAACACTCACTCTGATCATTTTACTCGGCCGTAGCAGAGCTGGTTAGGCTTGTTTACATGTTATCTAGAAGCATTCTTGACTATCTATGTACTTATTTTTAGTCCACGTTTACTGACACGGTCATATTCAGCAGGTGTTGCGAGTTGTAAGTACATCAGTTGTTCTTTGCTCTCAGGCACGTCAGAGTGCTCCGGGCAGTGGAGTACGATTATCCAAAGTGAATTTGCCTCGCGTAACATAATAGCATACACTAGCCTATTAGTCACGTTATGCTGACCTTGTGATTCTCTAGCGCTTGCTTAGTTTGAATTGTGTTGGACATTCAAGCCAGTAGTTTAACATTCTGCCCCTTTTTTGACGAGAATATGGTTCAATGAAACAGAAACAACTAGTACATTCGTCCGTTTTACCAGGCCAGCTGTGATTTACAACCTGATAGCATATTTTCGGGGATTTCTCTATTGTAACTGACATGAGCTAATTGATCCGTCGTATACCTCCACACACATAACTTTGATAAGCATCAGTAGGATTAAGGCGTGAGTTATAGGCAATGGCCCACTGAAAACAAAGATTGTGATAAGTGCTTATACCATGCGTATACCCTCCACATAGACCACTCTCCACAAGTGAGTGGCGCTATATGTCCTTTCCAGAATCACAAACCTCGTCACACGATAAGACCCTATAAGGTTACGCCACTACCGCAAACATGATTATATAATACGATATAATCATGTTAAATGACTGTATTAACGTTTCAAGAAAGGAAGTGTGAAGGCTGATAATTCAGAGTTTTTTTTTTACTACCGCTGGAGAAGTTGAGCCCACGCTGGTCGGAGACCAAGTCAAGACCTGTACAAATGTAATCCGACACAGAGAAAGAACGAGCCTCAATATGTGGTCTCGAGACCGGTTCGAGTTACTAAAATACCTCTTGAGGTGGACAACCACAAACACACATTTTTTTGTTTTTATATTATTTTAGGTCGTATTGTTTGTATATCGTTGTATTTGAAAATGTGTGTGACTGTTTTCTGTTCTAGTCCGTTTTTTGTTACTTGTCATGTTTTTGTGTTTTGTGTGGACCCCAGGAAGATCGCAGCTGCTCTGCAAAAGTTGAATGGCGAATCGAAATAAATAAGAACATCACCAAACAATCACAATATTGTTAGAAGCTATGAAAAGGTGTCCGAATTTTTTCGCTTGGATTGCCACTGGAGGCCAGGGTAAACTACCCTGCATCCCAGGCGGTGTGTGAAGACTGGTGACATATGATTCCTTCCAAATGTATAATGTACTAACTACAACACGCACATAGCGGCAGACTTCTTCATGTCACCACCAATGGGGTCTCTGTGTCAGTCATCAGACAATGGGTACCATTCAAGTCCTGAATTCCTGGAGCGTATAAAAAAATCTATTTGGATATGATTTCAGAGGGAGAGAGAGTATTGGATGTTTGGGGGGGGGGGGGGGGCGGGCGGTGCAGATTCACAATCAAAGTTGCATGTGAGTGAGAGGCACTCTGGGTATTTCAGAAAAAAAGATTTATAACAGTGGTGTACCAAATAAGTCAAGTCTTTCCATGGTTCAGACGCCCAACAGGAGAAATTGTATTGCAGGAATAAGCTAATCCACAACCTTCGATCAGAAGCTCAGGGATTGGGAGGTTTTTGCCCCCGTTTTTTCCATTGTTATGATCAATATTTCATAACGGATAACTCAAACAACTCTTCCTGCAATCTGATGGAATAGTATGCTATCATGCTATCATATATGGACCAAAAGATGCTCCTCCATCCACTATTCACAGCCCAAATCACACATGAAGATGTAACAGTAGAGACATTTTTTGTGGGAGTTCAAATTAAGCAACAAGTAATCATCGGCATGGGCCACAATGCGACAACTGATAATGATAGCATGTTCCCTTTCCCTTTCATGATCAATTAAGAGTCGAGGCTTGAAAGTTCACTGATACATTGACACAGGGCTTTGGGGTATTTCTTTAGAAATATGAACATAGAGTTCATAGTGTGTGTGTGTGTGTGGTGTGTGTGTGTTGTGTGTGTGTGTGTGTGTGTGTGTGGTGTGTTGTGTGTGTGGTGTGTGTGTGTGTGTGTGTTGTGTGTTGTGCTGTGTGTGTGTGTGTGCGTGTGTGTGCGTGTGTTGTGTGTGCCTTTTTGTCTGCTGCCTGATTGTGCGAGTAGGGTCGACAGTGGGCTTACTGTATTTTCTTGATATGATATGAATATTCAGATGGTCTAATTCTACACTGGCGTGACCAACAGAGCTAGAGCTGTGTTAACTTTTCCTCTTCTTTTTTCTTTTTTAATTGCTTGAACAATTCTGGCAGTCTCAGGAGCCCCGTATCTCTGTACACCGTTTGAGCCAACTAGCGGCCAAGTATCAACAAGACACAGTCCTGGCAGTGGCAAGCCGGAATATAAAGTGAAAGGTCTGTTTTAAAAAGGAGAACCGTTCAATTGATGTGTATTTCTTATCAGTCACCCTAGAATTCTCCCAAGAAGTAACACAAGGCACTAAAGCTGTATTCAAGTGCTGCTTAAAGCTTGATCCCCAGACTGAACAGAAGACTGTACATGGTCATTCATAAAAAGAGTGCTGTCTTTCTAGAGCTCCTGATGACCCGGCTCGCAGTCTGAGCCGGGCCCCGACGTGTGCATCGGTTAGGCCGGGTAGGTCGTTTCTTCATCCATAATAACTAGGGTACAGGTAAGGCTCGGTCGGTATCACTAAATTGATCATAACATTTTGAAGCTAAGAGCCATTGTTGGCCTCATCTCTGCTGCACAGTACAAGTCATATTGCTGACTAAGAATCATAACATGGGTCAGACAGGTAATATAATTTTTTTTTTTTTAATGTTCTACTTGAGTTTTGTAGCAGTGTTAGAATGGACCAAAAGTACTAAGGCTCATTTATTGAGCAGACGTCGGAGATACTTCTGAGGAATGTGAAACTCCACTTGGAATCGTATTTAACACAACATTGTGTACGTTGTCCATGCTATTGCCAATGGGCAGCGCAGTGCATTTGGGGCGATTCCTGGCGAAAGGAGAGCTCTACCTTCAAGGAGTGAATGGTTGTCAATTGGTGCTAGCTCAAAAACCAACTTAGCATGAATTTCGTCAACATAAGATAGTACAATAAAACCAAATATTTTCAAGATGTGAGATAATTAACTTGCTATCTGTAATTTGTATAGCTTTGGGAATATGACAATTATGTACACTACTTTTTCAACCGACCACACCGTTGCTGACAAGTGTATAAAATTCGAGCACACCAGCCATAGCAATCTCCATAGACAAACATTGGCATAGAATGGCTGTATTAAAGAGCTCAGTGATTTCAAAACCTTGGCACCGTCATAGGAATCCCACCTTTCCACAACAAGTCAGTTCGTAGCATATCTGCCCGTGCTAAAGCTACCCCAGTCAACTGTAAATGTGTATTGTGAAGTGGAAGACAGTCTAGGGACAACAACGGCTCAGCTGTGCGAAGTGGTAGGCCACACCAGAACGGGACCGCGCCCCAGTTGGCTGAAGCGCGTAGTTGCGTAAGAAATGCCTCTGCCTCAGTTGCAACACTACACTAACGAGTTCCAACTACCATCTTAGCAACGTCAGCACAATAACTGTTCGTCGAGCTTCATGAAATGGTTTCCATGGACCGAACAGCCCCACAAACATCCAAGATCACCATGTGCAAATGCCAAGCGTCGCTGGAACTAGTTGTCTGTAAAGCTCTACCCCATTGGACTTCTCAGCAGTGGAAAACATGTTCTCTGGGAGTGATGAAATCACATTTCGCTCATCTGCAGTCCGAACGGACATAATCTGGGATTGGAAGATGCCAGGAGAACACCTACCTGCCCCAATCGCATTGTTGCCAACTGCTACAGTTTGGTTTGGAGAGGATAATGGGCTGGGGCTGTTTTTCGTGCGTTCGGCCCTTAGGCCCCTTAGTTCCAGTGCAGGGAAAATCTTAACGAACTAAAGACGTACAATGAACTTCTAGATGATTCTGGTGCTTCCAACTAGGCTGGGTTGATATGGCCAACTCTCATATCCCCAATATGGTAATTTCATTATCCCAATAACGGATACATATCAACGATAATACCACATTTCTTAAATTCAATTTCTATAAAATAAAAGGCCTATTTGCTTAGTAGATTTTGAATTATACTCAAAAATAAAAGGTTCATTTAACTCATATTTGATTATAGTGTTTTTATTTATTTATTTTCTTTAGAACTTGTGAAATTTTCAATTAAGCAACAAACAAAAATATACAATATTCGAATGTATAAAATCTAAAATGGTAAATAGAAAAACACTTCAACTATTAGTAGCAAAGCAAATAAAATATAGCCCTAAAATATGTTTTGCATGTTATTTTAGCATTAATACATGTCAACATATCAAATTTGCATATGGTCCATTGGCCGGGTGGTAGCACCAAACTCACGAAACCCCGTTGCTTCGGCCGTGTAAATTGGGGCCATGTCTTGCCAGAGGTAAATTGTAACGGCAGCTGTTATCTCATTCCATCTCTTACGTCTGAGTCGGAGGTTTGTTTATGTGCACTGGAACTTGTACTTTTTTGGGGTCTCATTCTCTGTTAGACTCTCTCCCGTACTGTTTGAGATCAGGGCCCTGCACAGAACCCTGCTCACCCCAATCGAACACCTTTGGGATGAAATTGGAACCGCCGACGTGTGAGCCAGGCCAATTGCCCAACATCAAGTGCCTGAATTCACTAATGCTCTTGTGGATGAATAGAGGCAATTCCCCGCAGAAATGTTCAACATTTAGTAGACAAGCCTCCAGAAAAGTGAGGCTGTTATAGCAGCAAAGGGGGACGAACTGCCATATTTAATGCCCATATGATTTTATGGAATGAAGATGTTTGACGAGCAGTGTCCCACTACTTTGTGTCATGTTGGTGTTCTTTTGAGGGAAATAGGCACGTTTCTCGACTCATACGCGACTTTGAGAAGGAGATGCGTGGATGATTAGCGTTGCAAACCGCGTGACGCAGCATGACAACGTGAACGATGATTGGTCCAACAGTCGTGCGGCTGGGCGTTATACGTTCCTACATTCAATTGCCCACAGGGATTCCTACCTCCTCTTTCTCTAATATATCTGGCAGAGCAAGCCCAAGCGGAGCGTCGAGATGACAGACGTACAGGAGCAGTTATGGATTTACTAACGAGGAAGTTCTTTCTGATATTAAGAGTTTCGGGAAGGGCCGGGCCTCACCATTTAGGCAGACGCATTCGGGCTGGGTACTGTAGGGACTGTAGGACTGAAGAGTCAGGCATGGGTTAGGGCTCGGCTTAAAATGTATTCCCGTGCAGGGCCTCTGTCTTTTCTCCTTTCTCCTTCTATCTATAGGGGAAACTGACATACAGTTATATCCCCAAACATAAGGTGCAGAGGTAAGGCTTTGCTGTATTGTGCCCAGAAAATAAACTATTGCCATTTATAGTCAAATCAGAGCCATATATAGATCTCTATTCATGCATTATTTTCACATGAAAACTGACTCTTTTGAGTGGATGGTAGATCTTTCTAACTGCCCCATTAGTTCATGGCAACAAGTTACAAATCGGGATTTTCTTGTCCATTGAAATCTACGCGGTTTTTTTCATGCCCACTAGTCCAAACGTGTAAAAAAAAAAAATTCATAGATAAAAAAAAATAATATCTATATGAATAATTAAAAATAACCTTTTCGGATGTTAAAGATGCTTTCAGTGTCACCTTAACACTAAAACAGCTATAAGCTGGTAGAGAATATAAATGAACTATATATTGTTGTTTTAATATAATATTTGGAGAACTAACAATTCAACCAAAATAAAATCTTAGACATCAGAAGAATTTTAAATGCCAAAACAATGCATATTAACTGTATTTATTTTATATGGTTTGGTGTAGAATTGCAGGAAAAAATCAAAAAATGTCCTCTACACCACCAAGATGGGGTTCTCTAAAACTCTCCCAAATTCAGCCTATACAGACGGCCCAACCACACCCATTTGCCAAGGTTTTTTCTGGACAAAAAAGGTGGCAGCGGGGCCATTTGCCACACCCACTTCCTAAAGTTCCTTTTTGATCTTTTTGATTCTTTAAAATTATTCACAAAGAAAACTACTGGCACAAGGAAACCAAGTCATAGACACCTGCCTTGGACATTACTAGTGTAACAGTATGCTTTCAGTCCCTCTCCTCGCCCCTACCTGGGCTCAACAGGGACCCTTTCTAAACACACATCGACAACAGCCACCCTCGAAGCATATCGTTACACCTCGCTCACCAAAAGCCCGCGGCCCTTCGCAACCAAAGGGGAACAACATACTTCAAGGTCTTCAGAGCGAGTCGAGCGTCACCGATTTAATCGACTATTAGCGCGCGCCCCGCTAACTAGCTAGCTCATTTCACATCGGTTACATAGGACCAGGAGTTTTCTTGAGCATGAAGAAAAAAACTATTCATCCCTAGTTAGTTAAGAAGGCTATAACATGGCGCCATAGAGATGTTCCTGCTCAGATTCAACATGGTTCAGGAAACTCTGTCCATGCAAGCATGTATGATGTTATTATTATGAATATAAGACATATGTTGACCTGACTGACAGAGAAGTCCTCAGACCACTGCCAAATATCGACTAACAAATATTTCACAGTCAAAAAACGAAATCCATATTAATTTAATATATTGAACCTCTGAAATAAACAAGTAATTATAGATTTATTAGGACTGTGTGCCGCAGAATATGATTCCTTAATAGTTTGCCAACTTGAATATGTTATTGAATTGGTTGCAGAGGAAATGAAAACCACATTGTCTGAATAGTATTGAAGTTGAGGTTTATGGCAAACCAGATCATTTGTCTACGTCAATGTACCATAGGGAAATTAACCGTCCACATGCCTCGTGCGAAATGCCCAAGAATTCAGGAAAGCCCACATCAGAGCCAATGCATCGGACGCCTTTGAAAATGTGATGCACTGCTCAGTAGGTCTGTGGTGAGGTGCCTACTGGCTATCCAAGTTCAAGCGTACAGGACACAGGTCAAATATGTCTCGCACTTAACATAGCAGATCCCACCTGTGAACGCTTTCAGAGCGTTATTTCATTGATCGTAGCTTTTAAGCGGCAAAACATTGTAAAGACATTACCTGTGTTACGTAGATTGTAATGTGCGTAAGGGCACTGTCGCAAAAATATGAAACACAGAAAACAACAAGCATGAGATCCAGTCATGGTAACATAATTTCTTAACTATAACGTAGCATATTAGGCTAGTATACATGTTTTAAGTCGATTTGTTCACAGGTGTGACTGGACCCAAGTGACCCAGCTGGCAGTCTCTATTCTGCTCCTATCTACTCACGTCATCAGTGGTTGATGGATCTTTATGGGCCGTCTTTAGAAAGCAGTAATCCTCTGGCTGAATCCTTTCATTAGAGCACGCTGTCACAGCTTTCCAGATTCCATTGCAAGTTAATGAATTATATGTTCAAATCTCTTCCAAAGCCTGAAGTCAGCCCGTCCCCAATGCTAATATTGGAATGAGCTATTGGAACAAAAAAGTAATTATGCAGCAGCAGAAAGATCTATTTGCTACAACTCACACTCCCTTTTATGTCCTCGCCTAAATAACATTTCTTATCACAATGTATAAAGGCCCAGAGTTTTTCCCTGACACGTGACCTGACAGGTCAACTATAGGGCCTGAAGTTTTTCATCGGTCAGTAGTTGTGGTCTGGAAAAAACTCTTGGCTCTACACAGGTTCGCAGAATTTATCTGACTGACAAAGTATTTAAAGACATTTCCATGAGCTGGAGTCATAAGCCCTCCCCTCAGCTGATTTGTCCCCTGGGTAAATCTTCGGAATGTCAAATGCCTTGAAGTGGCCCTTGAAGTTAAATGTTTTGAATGATGTCCTTGTCTCAATTTGATAGAGATCACCTGTCCATCAGTGGTTGAACAATGGATGCAGCAGGCCTGTTAGAACCTTCATCTACAACTAGGGAGTTGTGCCTCGGTGTCCAATCCATCAAGTTGATAAGCATTCAATGAAATCAGTGCATCTTACTTCACTTTTCTGTCAGCCGTACAAATTGCAACAACACACAGTGTTTGCTCAGGCAGTCCTCGCAGTTAGAGGAAGAGCTGAAAACTTCATTTGGATTTGGGCTGTAGCTGTTTTACCTTAACATCGTTATAGTCGGAGAATTATTGGGAATATTTCACAAAAACAATTTCTCTGTGCAGCACTTTGGTTAAATCGAAAACGCTTATTGCAGATATCCAGAGATGCCCCATTAACCTTGGAGAGTCTCGCTAGTGCTCAAATGTGGGTCAGAGAGTTTGAGCCCGGGGCCAGTTAAGATGCAGGTCAAACACATTGAGGGACATTGTTAGTGTTACTCCTTGGAGCAAATGACTCCACCTGAAATTCAACAGCAAACAAACCGGCAGAATGAATAGAATGATAAATTGATGACCTATGGGAGTGTCGGCTATGCAAGATAGATAAATCAATCTCTGGATAAAAAGGCCAATATTTAATGGCATACAGGAATGCATGCATATTGTGTGTGTGTGGTGTGTGTGGTGTGTGGTGTGGTGTGTGTGTGTTGTATGTGTGTGTGTGTGTGTGTGTGTGTGTGTGTGTGTGTGGTGTGTGTGGTGTGTGTGTGTGTGTGTGTGTGTGTGTTTGCAAAGCGGTGCATACCTGAATGTGGTGCGCACGTGCCTGCGTGTGTGTACGTGCCTGCGTGTGTGTGTGTGTGTGCACCTGCATGTGGGTGCACGTCCATGTTGTGTTTTAGCAGGCTGCCAGAGAGGAGGGGGAATGCGGATGGCTGGCTAAATTAACTCAGACAGATGTTGAGCACGACTAGAGCTGGGCCCTGCCCACTTAGAGGAAATGGGACTTTGTTAAGTGACTAGTTGACTGTCACTCTGTCCCTAACTGTTAGGGGAGAGTGGGTGATGAATAATAACCTTCAACACAATCATCCCAGATAGCTTGGCGGAGAATGTCATGGGCACCCCGTGTGGGCCTCAACGTCCAGTACACCGCATGCAGACACACACAACACACGCATGAACACACACACACACACACACACACACGCAATATCCTGGCAAGTTGTAGTTATCCATTCTCAATTTAAAAATATATATTTTCAGAACTCAGAGATGTGGCTTTTCTTCCCTGGCTGAAGCAGGTCTTAAGCTGAAATAGTGTTGTAAGACACCAAACCCTAATATGTCTAATTGGTAGGCTTAGTTGCTCTACAATTAGTTTGGTGAAATGTAGAGCAGGGTTTCCACTGGTGGCTGGTTGAGTCAAGGATAAATCCAGGATTGTGGTTGTGGTTAGGAAAAATGATTGTATATCTTTGAGGGAAAGTAAGAACTCTTGAAATTGGCTTAGGTACGCCCAAATCCCAATGCAAAAACAGGTTTTGGAAATGGATTAGGAGTATGTACCCACAAGGTGTGTAGGTCCACAAGGGGTGCCAAATAGCCTACCTAAACCACCAAACTAGACTACCGCCCTGAGCATGCACCCACGTCTCGCCTTCTCTCTCTCTACCTCACACACAGCACACACACCAACACACACACTACACAGCACACAACACACACACACACACACCAACCCCCGTTGGAGGTCAATCAAGCAATTCAAACCGATAATTTTGATTGACAATATCCTGCAACATATTTGTCTCCTTATTTCTAAAACCTTCAATCATCAGATAAGTGGATGGAATAGATGTGCAAGGAATGTCTTTATACCGTTATGAGCTCTCAGCAACTGCAAAACACAAAAATATAAACTAATCAATGAATGAATCAGTGAATACAATCAAATTCATCAATTACTCCAGCTAATTAATATATTATTCTAACTCAGTGGAGTTGACATTCAACAGAACCTTCTGACATAGAGGCTGTCACAAGGTGAGGCGTTCCCGTAAATCAGAGTATGTCCATCTGTGGTTCAGGCTACTTTTTTTTGGAAAGAGGGGGGGGGGGGTCACTACAGTCACTCAAATAGCCCATGTCACCAACAATTTTAGATGGTAAATTAGGCTATTATCTAAACTCATCTGGAAATGACTGACCGGCCCTGACCTCCAGGGCCCCCGTTGATTTTTTGTTAGTCACTCTCACTCAGATATCCAATATTAACATTGGCACCAGTCATGGCAAAATGATGCAGAATTGTAGGAGATTAGCTTTTAAACTGGGCAAAAATTTCTCTCCACCCCATGGCAAAATGTGTAAATTGCAGAACATTTGCTTGAAAAATCTAATGTTGCTTCTCCCACCTATGGGCAAAATGACGTCAAATGTTCTTATAAAATGTTCTTAATAATTATACGTTAGTTATAAAAAAAAACTTGCAACATTTTCTCTACGCCGCCATGGCAAAAGTGTAGATGCAGGAAATTAAATTTTAAAAACATTTTTGTTCATCCACTCTCCAAAAAAATGTTTTGCCAGCAAGGTGGGGCCCCCAACCAAATCTTCATTAGGCCCAAAAAGGCTAAGCGGCCCTGCTATGAAATCTGCCCTGAATGACACTTGTATCCCAAAAGAAAGACAGTTTGTCTCCAACCAAATTTTTTGTGGCTGAATATTTCCTTAGATGTTTTTTTTTTAACTCTATAGATATGATATGCCTTCTGCCTCAAACAGGCTTATAGCCTAACTAAAACCCCATTTAAGGTTTACCATTACAAAAGCACAAAATGCAACAATTTAACTTTCCCGAGAAGGATAGGTGTGTGAGGCAATCCTATAGGAAAACATTTTGATTAACTTAAATTCACCATACTTGAGATAGAAAAAAATATATAGGGAATGATTGAATGAAGGGGGGGGGGGGGC
>NC_036862.1:4366407-4472294 GCF_002910315.2 Salvelinus sp. IW2-2015 | reverse complement strand
GCAGATAAATCAGGTTATTCAATTGACGCAACGCAGACCCCATGGCACATTTGATCTTGCATAGGCTATGGACATTACATGATGTGGTCTTATATTCTCAATGAACCCTATTAACCGTAAACAATACATAATGAAAGTCAATAGCCTACCATTCCTCAAAATTATTATCTCAGAAAAGCAGTACACAAGCAGTCATTGTAGACTTGTACACTTTCTTACCTGGCTCTTCAACATCAATCGACGTTTTTGCTGTTTTAGCAGTGCTTCTCCTTATATCTCTTTTGGCATTTTCTCCTTATGGAACAGGTTTCGTTGGCTTTAGCGGTAAGGAAAAAAACGGCAGCAGTTTGTGCAATGCAATCCCCAGTTTTCTATAGCAATGCGCTTTCGCGGGTAGCCCTTCATATGGGGTAGCCTCTTGCACGCTGGTATAGGGAGAAATAACCTGCTATATGCGCGTATCGACCAGGCTACTCACTCAATAACCATTTAAAAATCGGTCCTCTTTCCGTATATCCTTGCGGTACCAGTTAAATGGGGCATTGATTCGTTCTCTTATATCCGCATCCAAAATAGTTGGAAATTATCCTCTACTTTTCTTTGAAGAAAATGAGTGGTCCAATTCCTCCAAATGTGAACAGTTGTCGTTTCCTTAGAGTACTTTCTTGCCTTGAAATGGACAAGTAGCTTGGATTTATTTCAGCCTATCTCATTCAGTTTATTCTCAAGAAAAAAATAGAGCTCTCCCTCCTTCTCTTTGCTCCTGCGGCCGACCGGTCGTAGTTGAAAATGCTTTACAACAGCTTGAGCTTCAGGGAGGGTACGGAACGCAATGCATCCAAATGTCAACGGTTAATTCAATCTCTCGAAATATAGATCAAGCATTTACCGAATAACCTATCTCAAATTTCGTTTTTAAGAATCAACTGGACATCAAGTGCCATCCGGAACGATGCTGGAGAAAGACGCCGCTGTGAAGTGAAGTCCCCCTCACACTAGCTTTTGGTGCCTTACTACAGTACATCCAATGTTAAAGGAACCAGCACTTGTTTCTGTGCAGTGAGTTTACAGGTGCATCACTATACAGCCTATGGAGTACAATCCCAGCGAGCACATTTGGTTCCTTGGAAGTTGTGAGAACGTACGTTTTTAGTTTCCCATTAGTTCTGGGAACGAAGGAAGCCATGCGTTTCCTGACTGGCAAAACGGAATGTTTTTTAAACGTTCTGAGAACATCAGTCAAAATGTAGCCTGTTTAGGTAGTAGGGAGGTTCTGAAAATGTTTAACTATTGTTCCCTGAAAGTTTACCTGGGAGGTTTTATTATCATTCTGAGAACGGAAATTATAGGCTTTCTGGAAACATTAGCTGTTTTGAATGTTTTGAACAAAATGTTAAGGTTATGTTGAGGTTTTTAGATATTTTAGATGCCTTCATATTTTAGATATTTTTAGATAGACCAGCTTTAATATTGCAGATAGATTGTGGCGTCTAGCAAATGAAATTATCTGCATCATTTGCACCCCCGCCCCCCATATAATTTTTTGTTGTACATATATTATTATAAATATTTCTATATAATAATTGTTTTTAAATATTTTTTTTTCCTTCTTCTATTATTTCTCTACTAACCATCCCCTTAATTGGAGTAAACTAATGGATAGCAAACATAGGCTCCACTTCCAGCTGATACATACCATAATTTACAGACATTTTTTGTATATATTTCAAAGTTATACTTATCGTTTGTTTTAGTCCAGCTTCCAGACCCTCAACCTCTCCCTCTACTTCTGAATACATCCAGTTTAGAATTTCTAGCTGTCATATATTTCCCACTGTGCTGTGCTCTTTTCAATAATAATGAACTCTATTCGCATAGGTTCTACTTTGTAAATGAAAGATAACCCTTCGAAGAGTGTTATGGCGGCGAGATTACAACTATCTAGTCGCACGCTTGCACAATCTAAGCATGATGTCTAGCTTGAAGCTCCCGGACACATTGTTGCGCTGACGTTGCTTCAAAGGAAGTTTGGACTCGTAGTCTAATCTTGCAACCAAGGAATAGATTTTTTTTTAACGCGCTAGCTATTCAGAGACTAAGCGGTCCGTTCTGTGGCTTGTGTGGTTTCATCTTCTAAGCCGTTTGCTCCGAGATGGTTCCACGTCACAATACAGCACTTACAGGTTGAACCGGGATCAGCTTCTAGCAGTTAGAAAATTTGACAAACTGACTTTTTGGAAAGGTGGATCCTAATGAACGGTGCACGTTAAAAGTCACTGAGCTCTTCTTTAGTAAGGCCATTTATATCTGCATGTTTGTCTATGGAGATTGCATGGCTGTGTGTGGTGATTTTATACACCGTTTTTTTTAAACACTTACTCATAATAACCGAATAGCCATTAGTTAATATATAGAGAGAAGCATGCCACATTATGCCGCTGAATGACCCAATGGCATTAAAAACTCCTCCCTAGTGGTATTCTGATAAATTTTGGTTTTTGGGTACTTTTAGTGTTCATTCCTTTGATTTGAGGGATTATGTATTGATAATTGTCTAGTTTTTGTATTTTATATAATACATATACAGTTGGAAGTCGGAGTTTTACATACAAAGATTACATGGGCTTGCTTCTCCTACTTCTCGTTTGGTCTGCCAGTACATATACTACAGTAACGGTAACGGTCGACAAGACGCAGCCTTAATTGTCCTAGAATTTCTAAGCAAACAGCTGAGCAGGGCTTTCTCCTATAGAGCTCCATTTATTATGGAATGGTCTGCCTACCCATGTGAGAGAAGCAGACTCGTCGCACCTTTAGTCTTTTATTGAAGCCATCTCTTCAGTAGGTCTATGATTGAGTGGTAGTCTGGCCCAGGGAGTGTGAAGGTGAACGGAAGCTTCTGGAGCAACGAACGCCCTTGCTGTCCCTCTCACTGGGATTCTCTGCTCTAACCCTATTACGGGCTGAGTCTCTGGCTTACTGGTGCTCTTCCATACCCGTCCCTGGAGGGGTGTTCACTTGAGTTGGGTTGAGTCACTGATTGTGATTTCCTGGTCTGGGTGGCACCTCCTTGGTTGTGGCGTGGCGGAATTTTGTGTGGCTATACTCAGCTTGTTCAGGTGGTAAGTTTGGGATTGAAGAATCCTAGTGGTGTGGGGCTGTGCTTTGGGCAAAGTGGGTAGGTTATATCCTGCCTGGTTTGCCCTGTCGGGGGTATCGCGGATGGGGCCCACAGTGTCCTCCGACCCTCGCTCAGACTCCAGATTTAATGGCTGGCACGTAGTTTATGTGGTCGGGGGGCTAGGGTTCATCTGTTATATCTGGAGTATCTCTGTTTATCAGTGCCTATGTGAATTAAGTATGGCTCTCTCTAATTCGGTCTCTCTCTTCTCTCCTCTCTTCTTTTTCTTTTTCTCTCGTTTCCCTCTCTTTCTCTCTTTCTCTCTCTCTCTCGGAGAACCTGAGCCCTAGGACCATGCCTCAGGACTACCTGGCCTGATGACTCCTTGCTGTCCCCAGTCCACCTGGCCATGCTGCTGCTCCAGTTTCAACTGTTCTGCCTGCGGCTATGGAACCCTGACCTGTTCACCGGACGTGCTACCTGTCCCAGACCTGCTGTTTTCAACTCTCTAGAGACAGCAGGAGCGGTAGAGATACTCTGAATGTGATCGGCTACGAAAAGCCAACTGACATTTACTCCTGAGGTGCTGACCTGTTGCACCCTCGACAACTGCTGTGATTATTATTATTTGACCCTGTTGGTCATCTATGAACATTTGAACATCTTGGCCATGTTCTGTTATAATCTCCACCCGGCACAGCCAGAAGAGGACTGGCCACCCCTCATAGCCTGGTTCCTCTCTAGGTTTCTTCTTAGGTTCTGGTGTCACACCCTGACCATAGAGAGCCCTTGGTTCTCTATGGTGTAGTAGGTCAGGGTGTGACTAGGGGGTGTTCTAGGTTATATATTTCTATGTTGCTGCTYTTGGTATGGTTCCCAATTAGAGGATGTTCGTTGTCTCTAATTGGGGATCATACTTAACGGTTCCCTGTTCCCACCTGCTTTGTGGGATATTGTTTTGTGTTTGTGCACCACGTAGTCACGTTTCGGTGTTCGTTTATTGATTTATTGTAGTTTGCTTAAAGTTTCACTTTGAAATAAATATGTGGAACTCAACATCCGCTGCGCCTTGGTCCGCTCATTTCCAAGAATGTGACATCTGGCCTTTCTAGGGATTTTTTCCTAGCCACCATGCTTCTACACCTGCATTGCTTGCTGTTTGGGGTTTTAGGCTGGGTTTCTGCACAGCACTTTGAGATATAAGCTGATCTAAGAAGGGCTTTATAAATTGATTTGATTTGATTTTGATTTGACTTAGGTTGGGTTGAAGTCATTCAAACTCGTTTTTCAACCACTCCACAAATTTCTTGTTAACAAACTATAGTTTGGGCAAGTCGGTTAGGAAATCTACTTTGTGCATAACACAAGTCATTTTTCCAACAATTGTTTACAGACAGATTATTTCACTGTATCACAATTACTGTGGGTCAGAAGTTTATATACACTAAGTTGACTGTGCCTTTAAACAGCTTGGAAAATTCCAGAAAATTGTGTCATGGCTTTAGAAACTTCTGATAGGCTAATTGACATACTTTGAGTCAATTGGATGTGAACCTCTGGATGTATTTCAAGGCCTACCTTCAAACTCAGTGCCTCTGTGCTTGACATCATGGGAAAATCAAAAGAAATCAGCCAAGACCTCAGAAAAAAAATGTAGACCTCCACAAGTATGGTTCATCCTTGGGAGCAATTTCCAAATGCCTGAAGGTACCAKGTTCATCTGTACAAACAATAGTACGCAAGTATTAACACCATGGGACCACGCAGCCGTCATACCGCTCAGGAAGTAGACGCGTTCTGTCTCCTAGAGATGAACATACTTTGGTGCGAGAAGTGCAAATCATTCCCAGAACAACAGCAAAGGACTTTGTGAAGATGCTGGAGGAAACAGGTACAAAAGTATCTATATACAGTAAAATACACAGTAAAATTWGTCCTATATCGAATTAACCTGATAGGCCCCTCAGCAAGGAAGAAACCACTGCTCCAAAACCGCCATAAAAAAAGCCAGTCTACGGTTTGCAACTGCACGTGTGTGGACAAAGATTGTACTTTTTGGAGAAATGTCCTCTGGTCTGGTGAAACAAAAATATAACTGTTTGTCCATAATGACCATTGTTATGTTTGGAGGGAAAAAAAGGGGGAGGCTTGCAAGTCGAAGAACACCATCCCAACCGTGAAGCACGGGGGTGGCAGCGTCATGTTGTGGGGGTGCTTTGCTGCAGGAGGGACTGGTGCACTTCACAAAATAGATGGCATCATGAGGAAAGACAATTATGTGGATATATTGAAGCAACATCTCAAGACATCAATCAGGAAGTTAAAGCTTGGTCGCAAATGGGTCTTCCAAGTGGACAATGACCCCAAGCATACTTCCAAAGTTGTGGCAAAATGGCTTAAGGACAACAAAGTCAAGGTATTGGAGTGGCCATCACAAAGCCCTGACCTCAATCCTATAGAAAATTTGTGGGCAGAACTGAAAAAGCGTGTGCGAGCAAGGAGGCCTACAAACCTAAGCTTTTTCACCACCATCTTCAGTCCACCATCCAATTAGACATTTAATAACACAGCTAGCTTAGGTTAACTGTTTTCACCTCCAAGCACAGTTTATGCATACAAACCCCATTTCTTTTTTATTGTGTCATGATGTCAGTCAGATTCAAACCCATGATCTTCTGTTCTCTATCAATGGAATTAGTCCACTGTGCCACCAGGATAGAGCTAGCATTAAGTAAAACCATGAGGAAACTTGCAGAAAACTATACGCTGAAGTACTGAATTTCTCACAGAAAACATTGGTTCTTAACGTTCTTGGAACAATTTGAGAACATGACTTTAAATAGAACCGTGAGGAAACCTGCAGGAAACGTTATGCTGAAGTACTGAAATTCACACAGAAGAACGTTGTTTATTAATGTTCTGAGAACATGGCTTTAAAAATAACCATTAGGAAACCTGGAAAGGGAAAGGGGGATACCTAGTCAGTTGTCCAACTGAATGTGTTCAACTGAAATGTGTCTTCCGCATTTAACCCAACCCCTTTGAATCAGAGAGGTGCTGTAGGAAATGTTATGCTGAAGCACTGAAATTCCCACTGAACACTGTTGTTTCCTAAAGTTTTCGGAAACAACATGAGAACATGACTTTAAAGGGGAATTTCACCCTAGAGGAATCTGGGCTTGTTTTCATCGTGTCCGAGACATTTCTAGGACAGTGAGATGTGTTTCACACATAATTGCCCAGGAGGAGGGCAGGTCCGGGATTCGCGAGCTGAATGATACACCCTATGACGACTCTCAGTGTATTGCCTTGGGAGGTGAACTCTAAAAATACATGTGATCTTGCTTTGTGGCGTATTGCGAAGGCTCTATGTTATACTGATCGCACCATATGTTTCTGTGGGTGTAGATATGGTTGTCCTTGTTCGATAGAGCCATGGACGTCTTTTAGTGATGTTCCTATCGGAGGATTCATTACTAAATGTACAAGCGGGCACATTCTTTCCAGTCTCTGAAAGACTACAACTTGTGTTGGGCGTTTTTTTGTGCTCTGGCCCATGTTTTTGAAAAGGAGAAGGCTAGTAACAACACAATCCTTTAGGCAAAACTGAAAGAACTGGCCAGACGCAATGGCTTCAAGTGATTCCTCTCATCAACACGAATTTGACGATGGAGCATTTTTTGATGTTCTATTAGCTACATGGTCAAATTCAACCATACATGTTTCAACCGGAATATAGCAAAAAGGATTCAAAACAAAGAGTTTGATTTAGCTAACGTTAGAAGCTCAGATGCCAGCACCAAGAGGGCAGATGACAAATACGGTGCCGAGATAAGTAAGTTATTTTTCCTGCAAGCCACCTAGCTAGCTAACTTTAGTTTATCTACAGAAACCCATATAGCTGGCTAACATTCTACTGTGTTACAGTTGGGTGAAATCTGACTATTTTTATGTTTAAACAACTACCTGTAGCCATATCTATGACTAATAATAGAATAGGTTTTACAATCTGAGATCTTTTATATCTCAATTGTAAAACCTCTTCATTTTTTTAGTCGTAGATATGGCTACTAAACATCACAGCCACCTAAAGCTAGGTTTTCCAGCAAACGTTAGCACATGAATAGCTAGTTAGCCTGGTGCCTGCTAAATTGTTACGCACCACATCTCGCGTTTGTAACTTGTTAGCAAGCGTGTAACATCAGCAACTGTAAATAATTGTAATAGCTAGCTATGGAACATAATTGATGAGGGTTGACAGTGGTTATGATTATAAACGTGGATGCATTTCAATCTTACAAAATGATATGCATGACGCAAGATAGGATTTCAAATGGATCTAAATAACATGTGATGTATATCCAGCAAGCTAGCTAGCTAAGTTTATTAGCAAACAGTGAGGAGAAACAATAATACAATGATTTACCGTTCTAAATCTCTAAAACTGAAGCTGGTTTTACAATAATGTACAGTATAGGTGTGGACCGCAAGGAGACGACAAAGCATAGTTTTTAAAAATGGCAAAGACAAATTACTTCAACCTAAAACATTTAATAAAGACATTTATAGTAAAATATTATGGGGAATGAGAGGGCTACTGGTGTTGGGAAAGGGATCACAGCAGTGATTGAATGAGGGTATGAGGCATGAGTTGAGGTGTTCAGAGGATAGGCTTCAGTGCAGGACAGACTCATCATGGATGGACGTATTGGGGAAGAGCTCAACTCTTCCACTGAGGCCAGGACAGAATTTGACTGGGAAGACAAAAACTCTAACACTACACAGTTACACAAAATAGCTAAGAATGAGTTAGTCCAATCATGGATTCAAATCACATTGATGTGTAATAATGTGAAAATTGACAGGGCTGATCATAGTGCTTTGGAGAGGAAACATTCAACGTGCCAGTGGATGAGAGGGCACATGAGACCTGGCTTCAGTTCACATCAGGAGAGTTCCAAATCAAACCTTATCTGTCACATGCGCCGAATACAACAAGTCTAGACCTTACCTTGAAATGCTTACTTACAAGCCCTTAACCAACAGTGTAGTTCATGGAGAGCTAAGAAAATATTTACCAAAATGAACTAAAGTAAAAAAAAWAAWAAAAAGTAACACAATAAAATAACAATAACGAGGCTACCGAGTCAGTGTGTGGGGGTACAGGTTAGTTGAGGTAATTTGTACGTGTAGGTAGGGGTAGGTAGGGGTGAAGTGACTATGCATAGATAATAAACAGCGAGTAGCAGCAGTGTACAAAACAAATGGGGGGGTAAATGCAAATAGTCTGGTGGCCATTTGATTAATTGTTCAGCAGTCTTATGGCTTGGGGATAGAAGCTGTTAAGGAGCCGTTTGGTCCTAGACTTGATGCTTCGGGTACCGTTTGCCGTGCGGTAGCAGAGAAAACAGTCTATAACTTGGGTGACTGGAGTCTCTGACAATTTTATGGGCTTTCCTCTGACACCGCCGATTATATAGGTCCTGGATGGCATGAAGTTTGGCCCCAGTGACGTACTGGGCCGTACGCCCTACCTTTTGTAGCGCCTTATGGTAAGATGTTGAGCAGTTGCCATACCAGGCGGTGATGCATCCGGTCAGGATGCTCTCAATGGTGCAGCTGTAGAACTTTTTGAGGATCTGGGGACCCATACCAAATCTTTTCAGTCTCCTGAGGGGGAAAATGTTTTGTCGTGCCCTCTTCACGACTGTCTTGGTGTGTTTGGACCATGATAGTTTGTTGGTGATGTGGACACCATAGGAACTTGAAACTCTCAACCCGCTCCACTACAGCTCCGTTCCTTTTCCTGTAGTCCATGATCAGCTCCTTTGTCTTGTTCACATTAAGGGAGAGGTTGTTTAGACTGGTAGTGGAGTGGTCATCCCCTCTTAATCAGTGAACAGGAGGGGACATAGCTGTAAATACAAATAGCAGATACATTCCATTACAGCAGCGCCATCATAGGTTTGGGCAACACRCTTCTCCATGAAGTTAATAAACTCAGACATCTCAGAACTCACAAAGTCAAACACAGACTACTTAACACATCAAAGTAGCCCAAGAAAGGTTCCTGAATAAAGCCTTGCCCCACTGTATCTGACGATAACTAACAACTGCGAGCGACAGCAGATGCCTGTGGTTTCATCCATTTGCCATGCGAAAACATTCACTGCGCCAACCTCTCTTTTAATCTCACTTYTAATGGATGATGCGATGGAAGCTATCAAATCCTTCTGAATTGATTTCAACATCCCAGAGAAGTCAGTAGAAACGTCCATATGCTCAGCAAGTAAAGCATTGTAACGAGCAATTACCTCTGCACGTTTCTTGTAGTTACCCTTGATAGGGGAACTTTCCCTCTCATTGTGCCCCCTTGCTTCATCCCGCAATGGCTCGTCGCGGGACGAAGCAACGTGCCGCCTAAAAGCGAATTCTTACATGCTGAAAAGTGGAGTATCACTGTTTTTCCTCACCTTCTTGTTGTGTTGCACAGTTTGAATATGCTGACCGTGGTCCATTACATGATCGATGCAGCTTTTTCCCAGAAGTGTGAATCTGATTTGGGGAATAAAGGTGTTCTTCAACTCAAAATCCACCACATTGTCACTAGCATTGGCTAGCCATTCTGGCGAAGAAAACTGCTCTCCGGTAGCTAGCTAGCTATTTGCTAGTAAAGTTAGCAGGGCAAATTTAAATAAGACAAGGTCACCCTGTTTATGGCTTCTAGACAACTTTTCAGTACATTTGTTTGTGTGTGTGTGTTATTTATTACATTATTTGCTCAGAACGTATCTAGTATTTTTACCTACAGACRAAAATACATTTTCGACATTAGAACGGCGGTCAATCACCAGAAATTCAACTTCGCTGACGTGGATCCTTTGTTTGGACTCACCGAGGCAGCCCCATTCATCCCGGGTGTTACACCAAAACGTCAACGCCGGAGTAGAAGTGAGGTTCTAGTCAGACTCAGGCGGCGAGCAAACCATCCACTGCTTCAGAGTATATTACTCGCTAACGTTCAGTCCCTGGACAATAAAGTAGATGAGCTTCGGGCGAGGAACTTCTTTCAGAGTGACATAAGCGACTGTAACATACTCTGTTTTAAGGAATCATGTCTCTGTACAGATATATTGTCCCAGTCCATACACCCAGCGGGGTTCTCTGTGCATCATGCAGATAAGAAGAAAGAACTCTCAGGGGAAAACAGAGGTGGAGGGGTATTTCTCATGATTAACAACTCATGTTGTGACTGTGGTAACGTACAGAAACTCAACTCGATCTGGAATACCTCACCATCAAATGCAGACGGCATTACATCCCGAGAGGATTTTCCTCGGTTATTGTCATTGCCATGTATATTCGCTCCCAAGCCGACACCACAATGGCTCTCAAGGAACTACTTTGTGCAAACTAGAAACCACATATCCTGAGGCCGCATTTATTGCAGCTGGGGGCTTTAATAAAGGAAATCTGAGGRAAATGCTCCCGAAATTCTATCAACAAGCCTCCTGTGCTACACGCGCAGAGAACATGCTTGATCATTGTTACTCCACCTTCCGGGACGGCAACAAGGCCCTCCTCTGCCCTCCCTTCAGCAAATCAGACCACGCATCCATCCTGCTCCCCCCCCCCCTTTAAGCAGAAACATAAGCAGGAAGCACCTGTGGTAAGGAATGTTCAACATTGGTCTGACCAATCGGAATCTATGCTTCAAGACTGTTTTAATCACGCAGACTGGAAAATAATATCTGGGAATATCACGCCTCTGGGAATAATATCGACGTATACACTGGCTCTGTGACTGGTTTCATCAGGAAGTGCATAGAGGATGTTGTTCCTACTGTACCGATTAGAACTTGAACTGGATATATTCAAACAGACCAACTACGACCTCCGTAAGGCAATCAGAGGCAAAACGACAGTACAGGGACAAAGTGAAGTCACAATTCAACGGCTCAGACACGAGATGCATGTGGCAGGGACTCCAGACAATCACGGATTGGGGAAAGCCAGACATGTCGCGGACACAGATGCCACACTCCTGGACAAGCTAAACACCTTCTTTGAGGAAAATAACACAGAGCCGCCAACGTGGACCCCCGCCACTCACGAGGACTGTGTGCTCCCGATCTCTGTGGCCGACGTGAGGATTACATTCAAGCGTGTTAATTCTTGCAAGGTTGCTGGCCCAGACGTGCAGACCAGCTGTCAGGAGTGTTTGCGGACATATTCCATCTCTTTATCCCAGTCTGTTGTCCCCACTTGCTTCAAGATGTCCGCCATTATTCCTGTACCCAAGCAAGCTAAGGTAACTGAGCTAAATGACTATCGCCCCTTAGCACTCACTTCTGTCATCATGAAGTGCTTTGAAAATCAAGAACCATATCATCTTCACCATACCCGACACACTTGACCCACTCCAATTTGCATACTGCCCCAACAAATCCACGGACGACGCAATCGCCATTGCACTTCACACTGCCCTAACCCACCTGGACAAGAGGAATTACTACAGTACCAGTCAAAAGTTTGGACACACCTACTCATTCAAGGGTTTTTCTTTATTTTTACTACATTGTAGAATAATAGTGAAGACATCAAAACTATGAAATGACACATATGGAATCGTGTAGTAACCAAAATAAGTGTTAAACAAATCAAAATATATTTTATATTTGAGATTCTTCAAAGTAGCCACCCTTTTCCTTGATGACAACTTTGCACGCTCTCGGCATTCTCTCAACCAGCTTCATGAGATAATCAGCTGGAATGCATTTCAATTAACAGGTGTGCCTTGTTAAAAGTTTATTTGTGGATTTTTTTTTCTTCTTAATGCGTTTGAGCCAATCCATTTTGTAGTGACAAGGTAAGGGGGTATACAGAAGATAGCCCTATTTGGTAAATGACCAAGTCCATATTATGGCAAGAACAGCTCAAATAAGCAAAGTGAAACAACAGTCCATCATTACTTCAAGACATGAAGGTCAGTCAATACACAACACTTCAAGAACTTTTAAAGTTTCTTCATGTGCAGTCGCAAAAACCATCAAGCGCTATGATGAAACTAGCTCTCATGAGAACCGCCACAGGAATGGAAGACCCAGAGTTACCTCTGCTGCAGAGGATAAGTTYATTAGAATTACCAGCCTCAGAAATTGCACCCCAGATAAATGCTTCACAGAGTTCAAGTAACAGACACATCTAAACATCAACTGTTCAGAGACTGTGTGAATCAGGCTTTCATGGTCAAATTACTGCAAAGAAACCATTACTAAAATACACCAATAAGAAGAAGAGACTGGAGTCCAAATTGGAGATTTTTTGTTCCAACCGAAGTGTCTTCTCATGTGTATTTCCCACCGTAAAGCATGGAGGAGGAAGTGTTATGGTTTGGGGATACTTTGCTGGTGACACTGTCTGTGATTTATTTAGAATTCAAGGCACACTTAACCACATGGCTACCACAGCATTCTGCAGCGATATGCATCCCATCTGGTTTGGGCTTAGTGGGACTATCATTTGTTTTTCAACAGGAMAATGACCCAAGACACCTCCAGGCTGTGTAAGGGCTATTTGACCAAGAAGGAGAGTGATGGAGTGCTGCATCAGATGACCTGGCCTCCACAATCCCCCGACCTCAACCAAATTGAGATGGTTTGGGATGAGTTGGACCGCAGAGTGAAGGAAAAGCAGCCAACAAGTGCTCAGCGTATGTGGGAACTCCTTCAAGACAGCTGGAAAAGCAGTCCAGGTGAAGCTGGTTGAGAGAATGCCAAGCGTGTGCAAAGCTGTCATCAAGGCAAAGGGTGGCTATTTGAAGAATCTCAAATATTAAATATATTTTGATTTGTTTAACACTTTCTTGGTTACTACATGATTCCATATGTGTTATTTCATAGACTGAGATTTGAAATGGTGTGTTATCTATGGGAATTTACACATTGGAATGTAATACAGACAGGGTCTGAAATCGAGAGTGAGAGAGAGAGAGAGAAAGGCAGGCAGAGGTGTGTGGGTAGGGATGTGAATAGAAGAGTGCTGACGTGAAATTGCAGGGAAAGACCACAGTCGGGAGGCGCCATCACCTCGGAATGATGTGATGTGAACAAGAGAGCGTGAACCAACTCATAATGGATGACACATTAATGCTGAAGCCGGTGCGTCCGCATTGACGTATTGATTGAAAGTGCTGGCAAGGGAAAGGTGCATTGGGGTAAAATTTACGAGCGAATATCAGAACATGTGTTGTCAGCAATGTGGCTCCTTTGCATTCAGAGCATATTCTATTGACAATTCAACTAACTGTGAAATGGACAAGCATCCATGACATCGTGTACCCTTGTTAGTGTCAACGCCTCTCTGAACTACACAACACTCGATTGCAGAATCTGAAACCATTTGATATAATCAGGGTGATGCAGTGAGTTTATGAATATCAAATAGTGGGCTTGCTGCTGAATATTTGTTTTTTGTGTCTAGACGAGCAAGGGGTTTTTCTTCATCGCCCTGTGTTTCCGCTCTGAAGGACTAAAAACAGTACAACCCCGTAATGAACCTAGAATGACATAAATCTGCATATKATTTGTCATTCCTCTAAAGATCAGCATGCACCTTGTGACAAAGCTGCCCGATACCTTGTCACCTAAAAGGCTTTAAAAGAAGAAAAAAACGTACAAGCTAAAACGGGGCGGTAGGTAACCTAGTGGTTAGAACGTTGGACCAGTGAGCGAAAGGTTGCTGGATCGAATCCCCGAGCTGACAAAGTAAAAATMTGTCGTTCTGCCCGTGAACAAGGCAGTTAACCCACTGCTGATTTAAAACACTTGATTACACCACCTGGGGATTCTGACTGAGTTGAACATACTGTACGCATCAGAGCGTAGTCAATGTGTCAGTGTAGACTCCAGTGCACACGCGTAGCCCAATGACCACCATGGCCCATGGAACCGCATAGTAACCGGGCTCTCCATTCAAACACCTGGAGCCTGCTTTACGAGTAACCGAGCAACCAAYCAGTCACCAGCCCTGTGAACTTCCTTAGCACAAAGTCCACCCTTGGGTGATGCTCTCGCTCTCGCCCCCTCTGCACCAATCAGAGAGCACACTGCCACAGGAAGAATGCGGCTCGGGGCTTCACCTGAAAGCATAGTCACCCAGTGGTTTAATACCTCACTTGCCTTCTCTCTGTGTACTGGAGCCTGGGCCTGGGTAGCAAGGTATAAGGATGGACCGGATGTGTTGTCTCCAGAGTCCCAAGGCACTGCTGCTGCTGTGGTGGCATTCCATTTGCATCAACTAACAGTATAGATTCCTGTCCTCCTACAGACAGACAGCTGGCTAATGGCTCTCCTCCAGTGTCGASAGAGAGGAGGGAAAGAAAGATAGTGTTTTGGATGTTATTATCGCAGCCCCGCCATCGAGATGCAAATGATATGTGACAATGCTTAAAACAATTACACCATTAGGTGGAGTAAGCCGTCTGGGTTTGAATTACCTTTACTGCATTGGGGATCTGCCTGCTCTCAAATTTACCAACAAGAGAGGGTGGGAGGAGGAAGGGAGGGGAAGTCAGTGTTTATGGTGCAACTTTTATGTTATTTCTCAAGCTTATCTGTGGTAACAAAACTGACATGAGTGAGTCAGAAGTTCACAAATTGGCTATGGGTTAGGATCAAGTTATTGTACCTGCAATCCCTCTTGAACCCTGAACACAGAYGGGCTGCGGTGAGCTCCATCATTAAAACACCACAGGAGAACTGGTTCTGTGACCCTCTTATTACTGACACAAACCTCTGAGAGATTAGGTAATTCAATCTCTCCACCCTCCACTTGTTTCTTCATTTCCACCATAAGTCCTTTGGAGGAGGTGTCAATCACTTGGCCCGGACTTTATTAGGGGTTAACCGGAGTAAACAGGCACTTTTCCCTCTCCCGAGGGTTGAATTCACATTGAGAGTGTTTGCAATCAGACCACCGCATCTTGGCTGCTGGCGGGCAGGCAGTGGAAGAGCTATCAGTGCATATCCTTTCAAACAGGTGGAGATTTCAACCTCCATTCCAGATCAGCAACTACCTAAATAAGATGTTTCAAAAAGGACCGGGATGGATCTCATGCGGGTGATATGAAAAAAAAATATGGAAAGCATTTTCATGGACAATATTTGTGCTAAGTTCGACTGATACCGAAATACGCTTGGCAATTGCTCATACACGCAGTTTCTGGAGAGAGACTTAGAATGGGACTTAGAATGGGACTTAAGGCAATTCAGATGAAGTGATAGGCTTCTTCTACCAGTACAGCCAGTGGATGGATGTCCATAAGAGAGAGTACAACAACAACAATAAGCTAAAAGCAAGCATTTGTCAATGAGAGCACACACAGAGACCACTGCAATCAATCTAACTAAGACCATGCTAAAAGCTTCCCTACTCCACTAGGCCCTATCTCAATGTACAACAAATGAGAGGAAATCAGATGAATAGGCCTATATAATATGGATATGTGTGAGAATAGTTAATATGTTTTAACCCCTAACAATACAACAACCAGCGCATGGCATGGGTGAAAATGTTAATTCATCTACATACACTGTAGGCCTTCCACCCTCTCTTACAGGCCTTGCCTTCTCACTCCCCGATACATGTGAGATGGTGTAACTGTAAGTGTGGGATTATCACAACCCTTGACTGGGATCATTTCCTCCCCAGCCAAAGAGTTGAACTTTAGGTAAGTGGTGGTGGCGGTGCCCGAGGCAGCTTTATAACCTCAAACTTTAGCCCAGAGGATTATTTTCACCGCTGGATCGGCTGCCTTTTCTGGCGCCAGCAGGACACTGTCAGATGTGCTAAACCGGTCAGCAGGAGATTCTCTTGAATGTTCCAAATGACTAGTTTAACGTTTGGCCTGCAGGGGGGTGGCGGAGAATGCAGACAAGCTAACAAAAGAGTGATTTTTGAAAATTCCGGTCAGGTTTTGGCTTTGTTATTCTCCAGGCCTCTTTTTCTCTGGATGGATTCTTGACCAAGTTGACATTAGGCATCTGACCAGTATTGATCACAGCTCGGTTGGACCAGAGCAAAGTGAAACAAGACGCTCCAGGTAGAATAAATAACCTGACCAGGTCTCCCCAGTAATTCTTGAGATTCTAGACATGCATTAAAGCTCCTTTATCTACAGCTAAGTCCCGGGAACCTTTGAGGTGGGAGAGAAGGAACAGGCTTGCCCTCTTCTCTACACAGGGACACGTCCACCTGACTGGGCCACAGTCAAGTGTTTTCTTACCCTCCTTCGGAGTGTGGTAGCTAATAAACAGCCAATCAATCACCAACTCCAAGGGCACCGCCATGGAGTCTTCCTGACCCCTGTCACATGACTGAGGAGTCAATTGAATGGGAGAATTTCATTAGACAGCCAAAGACACTGTTTAACTCAATGTGTAACAACGCAACAGAAATCGCTCACGGAGGAAGCTGACTCCACCAATATGTCCGGCTGCTTAATTATACCCCCAAACACGATCGCACACGCATACATTATTGACTTGTTGTGCCAAGGTGTGAAGCTAAGAGTATCCAAGGCTGAGCTGGCCTGACGACACAGCCTCCTTTTTATAACCAAATACATACTGTATATACATGCAGTCAGGCAGGCGCACACACACACACACATTTGCACAACTGCACCCACACCGGCATGTGCGCACCTCGACACCTCCTTGTTCACTGTAATCACCAACATCGGGAACAGTCATTGATTTCTATACTGCTTCAGTGGCGTGAGAAGCCACACTTGAAAAGGAGGCCCTGAAGGTTATATCCTCCTAGATCTCCTTTAGTCTTCCTGTCAAAGCAGATTGAACCTAGGGGCCTCATGGCATACAGCCTACCCACAGCCCTGGAAGAGGTATCCGCCTGGACTGTTCATCACTATGTGGTGTGGTAACAAGACAAGGGCTCAATCTCAATTTGTCTTTCTGCGACTCCTCGCATCCTCTTCCACCTTATTGGAGGTCCAAGGTCCATCACATTGGATCTTCTTGTCCAATGTGTTCTGAGGAGACGAGGGTGTGGGGAAAGCTGATTGAGCTAGAGCTAAGGGCTCATACAGCGTTCAAAACAACTCGGAACTCAGAGATCTCGGACTTCCGACTTCAGTGCGTTCAAGACAACTGGGAACTTGGCAGAAAAACAATATTTGTGAATGGTCATCCAACTCTGAATTTCATATCGGAAACAATGGCATCTTTCTAGAGCTCCAACTTTCCTGAAGACCACTGCCGTCATGATTTGACCTTGTTTTTTCCTCCGAGGTCCTAGTTGTCTTGAAAGCACCATTATCCCTCCCACTCACCAGTCAACGAGAACATTGATGTCATCTCCACCCCACAGGAAACGCATGGTGATTCGCCACCTGATATCTACTGGGCCACGCCCACGCAGGGGACTGAGAGGGAGGCAAAGCCCTAATTTCTGCCCCAAAGCAGATCCTTAATTACTTTTAAAGAGGTGAGATTTTGTATGGAAGGCAATGAGTGTCGAATTTAGTCACGATGAACATGATTTATTTGCTATGTTTTTGATTATTTCATCTAATAGAAGTTTCGTAATGCTTAGGTTGTTACAAGTGTACTGATATAAGTGTGATGCACATGATATCCCGGCAATTTTGGGAAAAAATAATCAGTTGTCCCTGTTGAAATTCGAGACAATCTTTGCATATTCATGAGGCTAGCAGAGCATCTTACTCCCCATTATACAGGCGGTTGACGTCAACACACCCCTCACGGATTTTTTTTTTTTTAAGTATTCAAACAACGAGATGTATCCACGAATCTAGAGAGGAATAGGCGGGAGCTCGACACCAGCCGTTCCACTCTGTGGACAACGAATCCCAATGTTAGGGGAGACATAGATTTGGATATGACGAGATACCTCTGAGCTGCCACGGCAACAGTGACAGACTGATTGATGTATGACTAGTCCAGTGTGCAGAGGAAAGACTCATCAATCTTTGGGGCGTATTGATCCTCAGTGTGATCAATCTGACATTGGTATCTTTGGGGTATTGAGTTCCTTTGTTTGTCAATTAGCAGACGCTCTTATCCAGAGCGACTTACAGGAGCAGTTAGGGTTAAGTGCCTTGCTCGACATATTTTCACCTAGTCGGCTCGGGGATTCGAAGCAGCAACCTTTCGGTTACTGGTCACTTTGTAAACATTAAAGGTCAGTGGTGTTAGAACTAGATACAAGGTAGTCATTTTTATAAACATCAACACATTATACACACCTTATTACACGACATTAGAAAGGCTCGTACATGCTTTTAAACCTAGAGGCCTAATACCTAGAGGCAAGTAAAGTGTTACCAAAATGTGAACATGTTTAACAGTGAATAGGATGTGGGGTGCCTGAACACATAAGGAAATGTAAAAAGAAACAAAGGCAAACACTTAAAAAAAAGACCTACAGCTCATAAAACAAAGGCAGTGCGCCATTAATGACCATCTACATGCCTGAATTATTTAAAATCGACATTTTATTTTTGGCAGCAATCAATTGTACGAGAAGCTTTCTTTCTCTTGTGGATGGTTACTAAATATTGTTGGAAAGACTGTCCCTGATGAGCACTGCTCCACCAGAGTCAAGTCATTCTAATAATATTTTTTTTTTTGATTGTTTATAGGCTAAAAGCCGTGGTACATTCTTTAGGACAAGTTCTTAGTGGCTGACTGCTGCATGTATGCAGTAGATTGAGCGTTGTAATTGTCAAGTGACCATGAGTGACTGAATGTCAATGTCACATCAGGGTCAGAGGCAATGCTTTTAAAACACACGGCCTTGGTGGAACTTGTTCATACTTGCATGTGTCTATTCTGTGGGTATGTACGAATCTATAATATTCACAGTTACCTAAGTGAAAATTGCTTCACTCCTGGTGGAAACGCGTACACACACACACACACGTCTCCTGTCAAGTGAGTCATATCGCCAAACATCCTTATCTTATAATCAAGCCACACTTAAAGCGCCACGATTACCTGCATGCCACAAACATGCAACCCTTCTCGGTGACATTGAGCGTCAAGTAACAGAAAAATTCCTGATATTGTCAAGATGAGACTCAAGGAGACACAAATCTCCTTGTAATACACCTTGCAGGAAACTTTTCCACTCTTTGTAAAATAACGGACGCAGCAAAAGGTGGTGCATGGAAATTACATAGACAATACAATTGTATATTATTGGCTAGAAGAAACAGTCACTCGAAGACAACACACCTTTACTCATAGATCAGAGTCATAGATCCTATTTCCATCTTATACATTTGGCACAAGGGATACATCTTATACATTGGCAGAATGAGAAAAGCGATGGGCTTGTCGGTAGCTCAAACTGAGATGTGACAGAGCACGCCTCTGTCTAGAACTTCAGTTCGGTAATTGACAGGTGCACGTGGAAAGTGTGACAATCAATTACCACCCCTCTCTTCTTGGTCTCCATTTCGGTGCAGGATGTCTTCAGGAGGATAGGCAGAGGCAGGAGATGTGTCACTCAAACGATAATTAATTAGAGCTTAACCCTTTGTAGAGGCTTCTGTCTGTCCTCTCCAGCAAGAGATGTAAAAAGCATCAAGTAATGTGCACACACTGTCAAGTAGTCTAGATTTAACCCAAAACCCTTTAACTACATAAGTCAAATTCCAAAGCAGATTTAGTTCTTCAGACATTACATTACTTTGCAGTAACAGGGTACAATGGCATTTTCTCTCAGGTATATTTAGCTATCAACCTTTCAGACAAGTACTTAGCTTTCAGACAGATGCCTGAAGAATAAAATGTAATTTGATACTTTGAGCTGAGTCATATAATGATAGACATCTAGCAGCAAAAAAACACCTAGTTTCAGACGGAGAAAACTGATGTCACTGCAGGTTTCAGGGTGGGTCCTCCTTATGTCTATCTGGTAGATGGTAAAAGCCTGCCCCCTATTGGCGTTTGTCAAGTGACTGCATCTTCATATAGGAGGAAAAGGACAACCTAATTGCCTTGTTATTGATTAATTAAGTCATAGTATTGCTGAATCCATTCCATTCCATGTAATAGTAACAAAAAAAAAAAAAAGCTGAGTTGAAATCTGAGAAATAGAAAACTACTGTGTATGGGATAACCGAATTTAGTTACCTAACAAAAGCTTAGCAACATGTTCCTGCATGGTCAAACTCATAGGCTGCACTATTTTGTTCACCTACCTACCTGATTGGTCAGTATTGAGCAAAACTGTAGTGAAAAAGGCTGTACACTTACTGTGATGGCTACATTTCATGAGTAGGCTAACTCCATTGTCCTCCAATTGTTACCTCCCTCTGACGGAAAATGGTGCTGAAAAAACACCCACAGCCACAGGGCAGTACGTCCTGCAGTCCAAGTAACTTGGTGTTTCTTTCTGTCCCATCTTGTCTCCTTGTTTATCAAATAGTTTTAGTGATATATCTACAGGGTTAGAAGTAAGGGAACGTGAGAACATTTCAAGTCTATCCCCATTTCTGACCACAAAGCCACATTGGGAAAAACCCTAAGCAAAGAAAACAGGACTAAAGGAATAAACCGTGTTTAGGTTTAGAAATGTGTCATGGCATTTTTTATTCAAGTTATGCATAACCTTCCAACTTGATAGTTTGTGTGTGAACTTTATGACATTATCAGCTAGAATTGTCAGATCACTGGCACATCAGCAGTAGCATGGGCGGCACAGGGAGGGAAACCGGACATGATTACCAACAGAAGTAGGAGGGACGAGTTTTAGCCAGTTGTAAAAATGCACTGAGGATCAGGACAGAGCCCCTGACATTGCCATGCTGCTTAAACACCATCCTATGGGGGCTCCACACAAAGTGCAACTCTATGCCCACTCGTATTATTCCTGTGTTCGTTAAGGATAGGATCGTGTGCCCACCGACATGGGTGGAGCAGCCTAAAAGGAGGTCGAAATGGCCCACGGAAAAACAAGCAAGCAACATGGGAAAACACAAGAGAGAAAAATAAATAGATCATGGGATAAAAAAAATGAAAACATAATACATTATCTTAAAATGTTCCTTTCACTTGTCGCTTCTTTTTGTGTGTTTAATATATATCCTAAACACACGGCTTTGTACATTTTGGTATAGTTCTCTTTCTTGCAGGGATGAATAGGAGTAGAGAGAAATGGGAGGGGAGGCACAGGGCGACCCACAGCAATTGGAGTGGGGACACGCAGGGGTGGGGGGGCTGGATTCGGGACAGTCCCTCATCCCTGATTGCCTTGTGCTGACGGAGAGGGCGGGAGGAGAAATCCAGAGACACCCCCCTTCCTCCAACTGTCTCTCGCTCATGCTCAGTCTCTCGGGGAGAACCACGGTGGGAGGAGGAAGAGGGTACTCAGCAGTTGAGTGGACAAGCTAAGAGGACATCCAGGTCAACGAGACAGCAGGGAGGCAAGAAATCAACCCTTCCATCTTCACCGTCTCCCTTACGGCCTGACGCAGGGGCCTGGGAGGGGAAGGGGTTGAAGTTCCACAACTATCTTTTATCTAGGAACAAGATAATAACAGAAAGGGCCAGGGCAGTGAGACCTTAAACAATAACTCAGCTGTCACGCCTCACATGCTCATGGGTTTTCTAATAAACACAGACACTGAAATCACTAAGACTAGAGCCATGTTACCTTTGTTGATGTCCGTGTCTGTCGATGACCTGGCCGGCCTCTGGCGTAGTAGACTGTGATACTTGGCCTCTACCTCCTGATAGAAAACAGACAAGCAGGGAACAGTCCGCAATCAGATTTGATACGCTTGAACGTAAAATGTACAATCAACGTTACTAATTAACCCTTATCCTACAATTTCACTGTCCCGCGGACATAATAACATAATACACAAATCTCCATAAAAATCTGTCTATTTAAACTAGAGACATGGGCTGCATCTCAATCAACTGCATCCGCCGATATCACCCTTGCGCATCTGCGGTGAAAGGTGGCAGAGCTAGAGTGGTGTTTGTCAGACCATGAGACATCCCGAAAAACGTTCTCATGAAAACGTCTCCAGCGTCCAAACAGTTTGGCGTACAAAATTATTATGACCACTCTATTGAAAAGTGAGATGCTCTAGGACGCCCACAAGACTCGTCTGAAGTCGGTACAGCCTATTCTACCAACTTCTGTGTGTAGTGTCAAAACAATTTGGGCTACACACTATGACCCCTCTGTGGACATCTGAGACTTGGTGGTGTCCTCCGTTTTGCTCTAGGACGCCCACAAGCCTCACAAGACTTGTCTGAAAGTCCACGGTACCAGTAAAAGAAAAATCATGGAAGTATATATGGAGATAGTTTAGTGTCTAAAATAAGGGGATAAATAACATGTAAAACAACAACATTTAAATAGTTTCCTGATCTTTCTTATAGGTCTCAGATATAGGACAGACACTTTACAACAAACCTAATTTAGATTTTTTTGCCACCATCTGTTGTTCCATGTAGTGAATCTGTTATTCAATGCGTTTCAACGGCTAATAGCAGTAGTGCCAAAGTCAATGTTTCATATTTTGTTTTTCATATCTTAAGGGGTCTTAAAATCAAATAGCTAAATGATCCTTGGAATGACCATCTTAAAACAATTCCATGTTAGCTTAGACCCCCCCCCAAACCAGTCAGACAGTCAACCAACCAGTCACCTAGTCAGTAACCCACCCACCCACCCACCCAACCAACCAGCAGTCATTCAACCAATAAACCAGTCAACCAACCAGTAAGTCAGTCAATCACTCAACCAACCAACCAACCAACCAACCAACCAACCAACCAACCAACCAACCAACCAACCAGTCAGTCAGTCAACCAGTCAACCAACCAGTCAGTCACGAAAGTTAGTCAACCAACCAACCATTCAGTAAGCAAATCATGCAGTCAGTCAACCAATCAACCAGTCAGTCAGTCAGCCAACCAACCATCCCACCCACGTGTGCGTACCTTGAGGTGGTTGAGGTTGGTTTGCAGGTTGCGGATGTGGGACAGGACCTGTCGGCTGAAGCTGGAGATGCTGCCTGCCTGTGAGGCAGAGGAGAACCTCAGGCTGATCCCAGAGTCTCCTGCCCCGCAGCCCCGCGAGGCGCTCAGCTGCTTCCCCGTGGCCTGGAGGTCATCGTCCGTGCTGCTCTCCCCCGAGCCCCCGTAGCCCTCCAGGACCAGGTACCCTGCTGGGAGACGCAACAACAGGGCCCAACTCATTAGGCACCAAAGGGATGAAAACGGACTGAAACAACTTGTCCATAGGAAGAAAAAAAAAAAAACGCCTGTTTTTGTTTTTTGTCACAAAATGTTTTGCTACAAGGTGCCCTAATGAATATGATCAAGCTGAGTCCCTGCTGTTCAGCACACCTACGCACTGGAGGTCCTCAAACCTAGTTATCTAGCACAGGGTTCTTTAATACTGGGGAACCCAAAGGTGACAGGGGTGCCTATTTCTGTTCTTCTCCAGCACTAACACTCTCCTTATTCAACACAAGGACTGGGAGATTGGTTGATTGAGTCAGGTGTGTTGGTGCTGAGCTAGAACAAAAATGTGCAATCTCTCGCTCACTCACACACGACCGCAAGCTCACCATAATCCTCAGGGGACTCAAAGAAACCCGTGTCCCCAGACACCAGGTCCTGAGCAGGGTCCTCGGGGTGGCTGGCCTGGGTGCACATCCCGGAGCCTTTCTGCACAGCCACCCGGGCACGGCTGTCCACGGGGGTCCTCAGGGACGTGGTCCTGAGAAGACGCCCGCCCCTCGAGGAGGAGCGCCCGGCGCCTTCGCCGTCCTCCTGCAACATGAGCTGGGTCACCAGGACCTGCTTCAGCGCCGACACTAGAGGAGAGAGGGGACAGATACGGTTAGACCAATGGAGGAGTCTGTGTGATTCGAGATGAATCGATTCCCCACCAAATAAAATCTATATAAGTAATGTATGTTTAGGGCGGAGCGCTATCCCTGACCAACCGGCCTGACCGGGTTCATATAACTCTAACTAGAGTTTTTCCTGGCTAGAAAAGTCTTGATGATTGAGGCAGATGTCCTTTCACTCACATGTCTTTAAGGCATCGTCAGCCCTAGAAGGACTGAAGCCCAGCCCGTCCGATTCGCTGAGCCCGTCTACGGCCATGCGGAAGGGCAGCCTATCTGCAAGGTCCGGATCCCCGTAAGGCCCCTCCTCCCGGCTGGGCTCCTCCTCTTCGGGCTTGAGTCCTACAAAGGGGTTGGCATCTGGGAGAGAGGTCTGCATCACGCCACCAGAGGCAGCGCTGCACTCTTTATCTGGGGAGAGAACAAGGACACTTTTACGTGCATTTCGGTCAAATCTAAATACTACTTAAGCATGTTACCAGTGGAGGCTGGTGGTGGGTGGAACGTAATAGCTGGAATGGAATACATGGAAAAGTATCAAACACATCAAGCCAGCTTCATACATTCCATTCCAGCTATTGAAATAAGCCCGTCCTCGATTCTAAAGCGATATCAGCCTCCACTGCACATTACACAATGTCACTAACTGCTACTGAAAAGCTCTCAAATACACTGATCACTCTAGACGGGGGAACACGGGTGAGGTGCTAGTTTAGTTACCTATAGACTGGCTGCTTCCAGAGGAGATGCGGTCCGGGTCCTTACCGAGTCGGGCTACGTCTGCAGCGATGATCTCCACACCGTCTCGCTCTCCACTGGTACGGTGGGAAAGAACACAGAGTCCGTATCAGGAGAAGCAAGGTCATGGTCATCATGAAATACATTTGCTGATGAATGAAACCAAAACACACCAAAGACGTTTTATACTGAGAGGAGGAACGTACTCCGTTTGAGGTAAGTGGATGCCGCTGTGCGGATTCACTTTCATGGCGTCCGCTCTCTGGGTGATCTGCCGCTGCCACCTGGATGGAGGGAGGATAACAATTCACAGGCAGACAGAGGCGAGTAGACTGTGGATATAAAAGTGTCCCTTACCTCAGACCTAGGAACAGATAACCGATAACTAACTGCATTGCTAACCTTAACCATTAAGACAGGTAAGAAAAAGATCTGACCCTGTATCAGTGGTTAGGGGCAACTCCTACCTTCTCTACCTACAGTGAATTAAGGTAAACTTTTAATGGGGTTTTTAAGTAGTGGTTATAATGACTAAACCACAGTGTCAGGAGGACTCACATTCTCTGCTCTGATACGGTCTGGGCCATCAGCTCGTAGATCTGTGCCCCGTTGTCCGACATTGAGAGAACAAAGAACGACTTGTTGTCTGTTGGGAGAGAGAATAGCAGGAAAACAGCGTCAGACTCCTGGCTGCTTCTCTAAATCACACCCTATTCCCCATATAATCCACTACTTTTGACCATAGTCACATAGGGCTGCCACATAGGGCTCTGGTAAAAGTCGTGGACTATATAGGGGCATAGGGTGTGATTGTGTTAACAAGGTTGGATCTAACAAACAGATTTCAATAGAACACTAGAATGGGTATTGGCGTTCCATGGAAGCATGACTACAGGGCGGCCATCTTTGTCAGGGAAACTAATAGTATGATTGCATCTATATAGTAACTCACCTGTGGCCACAGAGCGCACCAGCACCGCATTGAGCTTGATGATGGGGCTGAAGATGTGCTTGGTGTCGGCGGTGCCCGACAGGTTTTTGCTGTGGCACTTGAGGACGAGCCGCTCGTCCTGCTTCTGCAGCAGCACCAGGATGTCCTCCAGGAGCAGGGTGTACAGCTCTGAGGCCAGAAGAGGGGATTTAACCACAGAATTACATAGAACACTTCAATGGACATAGACGTCACAATTATATTAGTATTAGATCTCATTAGGCGAGAATCGTGTTTGTTTTGTGATTTCTCCCATTACATCATATGGTTTGTCTTAGGGGCCAGGAGTTTTTCTTAACCACATGACCTGACATGGAATTAGTTCGGGCCCTGTCTGCAGTTGTAGTGTACAACTAGGGCCAAGAGTTTCCCCCGGTTGGATCACATTGGTCAGGAAAATCCTCCTGGCCCTACTTATCCACATAAACGCCTGACGAAGTCGTAAGCGTACCAATAGTCTTGTCCTTGTTGACCTTCCATGACAGTGGTCCCTCGTGGACCATCTTCTTCTTGGTCAGGTCCAGGTTCTGAGTGTGGAGGGAGTTAAGGTCAAAGGTCAGATTAGCTGGGTTTATTTGTTTAGTCAGATCCCCATTAGCTTTCACTTTGGAAACAGGTACTCTTCCACGCCAAAGAATGGAGCTGCATGACCTAGTCCAATTTCAAGCACCACCAGCTGACATTTAAACAAAACATTTCCCCTTTAATAACTGCTGTGGCTCCCTCGCAGAAACTGAAGCAAAAATGTTGCTTCAAGTCAATTGTGGGTAGTCTGCAGACTAATAAGCTTTGAGAAATGCTTTATAGATCGCCTCACCTTGAGCTCTGTAATCATGGGGTTCTCCGTCTGCTTCAGAGACGAGAGGTCTAGCCGCCTCTGGTAGTCCTCCAGCCTCTGTGGAAAGAAAGAGAGAGAAAGAAAGAGGGAGAAAAAGTGGGCAAAAGAGAGAGCGAAAGAGAAAAAGAAAACAAACAAGAGGGGGAGAAAAAGAGAGAGAAAGAAAGACAGGCACACAGAAAAACAGCCGTAAGCTGGATGCTCTGCTGCTACAGGCAGTATTAGACTAACCAAGAGACACAAACCCCATATTCTCTCTGCAATAAATCACCTGCCATCATCTCTGCTGGCTCTAAGAGGAACAGTGGGAGGACAGATTTCAGAGTGGCTGAGAAGCCTTCTAGGCAGAACAGGGGTGAAATGAGACAGGGGAGATGTGGGAGACAGAGGGGATAGKCTGTGCTTCCGTACCCGCCGTTCCCAGATGACGCTAAATCACACCTACTTGTTTGTTTTCAGACTCCTTCACCGCTTGGTTGACGTGGTTGAGAATCTTCCTGCAGCAGTCGCCTGCCTTCTTTACCTTGTCTTTCTCCACGGTGTCATCTGGAATGAAATTACAAGAGAGAAAGGGTGATGAAGATTCTGTGGAGAAAAACGAGAAAAAAACCACCTCTGTGGGGTACTGCCCAGCAAATGGATATTTTCCTGCTCCCATTAGCAGCCGATCATATTCGGAAATGAAGACCGAGTAGAGGTCATTAACATTCCTTAACAGCTGGTTCTACTTTATGTTTAGAGCATTATATTTCCGCGAGGGAGAACTAAACCAGAGCCAAGATTTAAAATGATGGGACCCAAATAATGCGAGAACATCTCCCAAAATGTGCATTACCGACTTTGGAAAATGCCAAAACAATCATCTCAGTTTAACCGAGAGCACAGATTTAATTTGAGCCGGGCTGGCAGCTCCTAACACACACAGGCGCGCATACACACACAGGCGCACTGACACCAACAGGCGCACTGACACACACACACAGAGAAAGAAAGGGTGGTCACTGGAGCGCCACAGTGGAAGGACACTGCTATCATTAACGCTGATGTAAGCGCGCTGCCCTGCATCACTGTGATGGCCTAGTCCGCTTCAAGCCCAGTGCCATCACCTCATTGTCAGAGTCTAGTCCCCTTTCAACATTACCATACCAAACACAACCAACCCGTACTGTGCTGGCTCATAGGGCGGCGCATGGGGGCCCAGTGTCGTCCGGGTTAGGGGAGGGTTTGGCCGCGGTAGGCCTTCATTGTAAAATAAGAATTTGTTCTTAACCGACTTGCCTCGTTAAATAAATGTATTTGTATGTATTTTCACATTCTTGTACTAGCACGGTTCCAGCAACTATGGTGGGTGTGTAGTCAGCCCAGTACAGTGCAGCTTGGCTTAGTAGAGTAGACGAGGTATAGGAGTGTGTGTGTGTGTGTGTGGCCTACCTGTGTACTTGGCGATGTTCTCCAGTAGGAGAGGGTACTTGGTGAGCCTCTGCATCTCTACAGGAATGATGTCCTTCAGTTGGAGTCTTCGACACAGTCGGTTACTCTCAGCCTCCTGCAAAAGCACAGTGAAGTTAGGTAAGAAGGCCACAGGAATGATGAAAAGAGCAACAACACAGGCACGATGTGTCCTTCTCGCTCATGTATATACTTCGCCCACCAGTGACTGTGGCTGTGACAGAGCTACATCTTGAATGGTTACTTTCTACAACTTCAACGTTTAATTTACTTAAAATGAATTTGAACAAATCATTTTCAAATGCTACCATTGAACTACACAAGCTTCCCTCATACATCCCATTCCCTGTCATATACATTGTACTGTACAATCTGCAGAAGTTGATTACATAGTCAAATACCTGACCTAAACCTCAAGTAACAGGCAGTGCCAAATAGCCCCGTGTGTGCACTCCAGTACCTACGCTGCCCTCCCCCCTGTCCTTATCTCCTCCTCTTCTCTCCTCCATTCCTCCACTTACCTGCATGAAGGAGGTGAAGCGCGAGTCCTTCTTCTGCCTGCTCTTGATGAGCTCCAGAGCGAAGGGCTGGTTGCTGCAGAACGTGCCCACCGCCTGCTTGATCTTCTCCTCCTCGCCCCCGCTGAACTGGAAAACAACACAGGCGAGCCAGGCGAATCGGGGTCAGTCGCCATGGCAACTCCCTGCCGCCAAGCCAAGCCCTTGGTCCTTGCGTGTGTGTGTGTGTGGTGTCACAGTGCCAGATCGATGGGGAGAGGGGGGGGGGGGGTTCTAAATCTGCCTCTACATGCTTTAGCCAATTCCCTCTGACTATCATTGCTGTCATGAGTCTGTCATAGCTTTATGTTGGTTCTCATGGTTGTCTCCGCCCGTGATAGCTGATGTGTGGTGAGCGTTCTGGCACAACTGGCTGCCGTGCACCGCCTGAGCGGGTGCTTCACACTGGCGGTGGATAAGGCGAGTTTCCCCTTTCTATGGAAGCACTTTGAGCATTTGGAAAAGCGCTTTAGAAATCCAAAGAATTGTTATTAAACATGTATAGACAGAGGGGTTTTTGCTAAAGCACGTGTAGATCTGGGACCAGGTTGGTGGATGGGTTCCGCCAGTCCATCTGTGCCACACTATCGTTTAACGATTTTACCCCCATTCTGCAAAACACAGCGACCATCTTCACCCTCCAGTTCATTGCCAATTAAAAAGATAAGCAATCCCATGAAACAAAGTGGATGTTTATTCCGCAGTGAAAAGTAATTTCAGGCAACAGCACAGCTTTCGTGGTTCGTGAGAGAGAAAGACTTCTCTCCAGCAACACAATTATTACATGATTCATATTCCGCCGGGGAAAAGGCTTCAAAAGAAAAAGAAAAGAGATGTACTCACCCAGGACAGCAAGTCGTCTCCTATTTGGTCGATTACGGACGTCTCACTCCTTTTCCGGATTGCTGCCATTTGCTCAGATATCAAAACTGAAAAATGAAAGGGAATGTAAGAGGGTCATTCTGTGTGTGTATGTGTGCGTACATGCTTGTGGTTGTGCATGTACATGCCTGTGTGTGTGTGTGTGTGTGTGTGTGTGTGCTCGCTTATGTCCATGCGTGCAAGTACCATGCAGTTGAACAATGTCCCCCAGGTTGGTGAAGATGTTCTTGATGTCGGCAGGAGGCAGTATGCCCTCTCTGGTGAGCTTCTGGTAGAAGATGTTGTCCAGCACTTTGAGCATCCGCAGGTGGGCCCTCTCAGTGTAGAACAGCTCTGTAGACACAGACCGACAGCGCTCATCACTATTGTAGACTGAATGACTACATTAGGCAACCATAAATAAGCGATAAACAGTGATAACGAAAACGGTTACTTCAGCTTGTTCTTCGGGGGTTTTGGCCCAGGTTCCTACTAGGAAAGATGCATTTGTAAAAGTGACAAATTAATAAAGTTTCTTTGATTGAGTTTGCAGTGGTTACCACACCCTACACTGTTAGTGTATGTCTGTTCATTGCACTTAACTCTTTACACTCATACCTATATACGGGTTAAAAATAGCAGATTTGGACACTGATAAGCCCCTAAATGGGAACGCGGTGGCTATACAGTAACATGCTATACATGACGTCACAGCTCAAGGTCTCCGCTTCACAGCGCAGTTTTTTTTTTACTCACAGCGGTTCTGAACTTGAACACAACAGCGACAAGAAGTTGCTCCCATCCCTCCCGATACTTTGGAAACATGTTTTGTTGTCGGAGTGAGGGAAATATTGTAAATAAAAGAGGGCTCGATGTATTTTGAAATATGAGACGTTGAGGATTATAATAAATACCACTTTGATGTCATACAAGCAAGCCAAGCACCCGTTAGTCCAACTGGGCACTTCATATTTCCATATCATAAAACTAATTTAAGTGCCAACGTTTATGATCACTACGCTTGATGTACAGTTACAAGATGACATGGCGTCATAAATGAATATTTCTGGTGGATTTCCTCAGACTTAATTGAATGCACTCTATTCTATGCGCACCAAAATGACAATCTGCATCTCTGAATTGACTTGTGAAAGCCTAACACCGTAAGATTGTAATTTAGCTAACCATGTTGACAATACAACATGCTTTCAAATGATGCCGACCCGACTGCGATTTATAATGGACCGTTTTTGGAATGAGTAAACAACAACAGTAATTGTGTGAAGGCGGGGATGCAGGGCTGTGTTCCAAACAAAACAACTACACGTCTGCTTACTGTAGTTCCTCAACGGCACATCTAGGAACGCTCAAAATGGCACCTTAAAGTTGAAGACTATTCATTGAGTTGAAATTACATAGGACCTGTTCACACTTTGGAGAGGTGTGTAGCAACTTGGAGACACCAGTTAGACCTCTCACTCAAACCCATGTCATTTTTTTGTTGTCTTATGTTGAACCTACCCCAAATTTACCATGAATATTCTTGTCACTGACTGTATCCAGATTATTTTCAGATTTTGTTATCAACAAATGCGGCGAAAAGTACAGTAAATATAAAATTCACATAAAATCAACAGTGTAACGTTTGGATTCAGTCTTGTGTCAGATTATCGGTTTTATCCTCAGCTTCAGTCTAATAATGTTTTCATGATCTCCAAACGGTTCCCTTTTGGCTGCTACCATGCATACCAGCATATGCTTTCCATATTTCTTCTGTAAGAAATGTTTCAATGTATCCCTATCCATACAGGCCAATTCCCACTAGTGTAAGGGGTCAAACACAGTAATTATTCCTTTTGAACAATAAACTGCCTACTAAAAAAATGAATAACTAAAAACACAGACATACAGTATGTACAGGGCCTTGGGAACTTCCTAATCATGCAAAGCCAAATCACTAGGGCCCAGAGTTTTTCCTGGTCAGGTTACATGGGTCCTAGTTATTTCTATTACGGTGACTGGGTTACAGTTCGAACAGGAAGTTACCGTTAATGACTTCCTGTCTCTTGATCTCGTGGGCCCTGAGTCCAGCCAGGACCTCACGTCCCACCAGCTGCTGCCAGTTGAGGGGGTCGTGCTCAGAGTCCGTGCCTCCTTGGTCGTCATCACTCTGCACCTCCGTAGAAACAAGGCCATCCAACCTGGGAGACAGGCAGCAGCAGTTAGACACTGGTTACAACCTTAAAATACACCGACTAAGATAAATGCAGTCACGAAATATAACAGAAGCTGTTAGAAAATAGCTAAAAACTCATACGGTTTCTAACCATAGCCTACGTCACTTTTGATAGAAGGTAGTCCACATTTTGACCGAAGAGGTTTAGGAGACTAACTCAAAACTATCTGACCATTGTCTTTATCAGAAATAGCAGTAGGTCAGGTCAAAAAGAAAACACTCACCTTCTGATAGACTTGGGTGTTCCTTCAAGGATTCTGTAACAAGAGGATACTATTAACTACGAGGCCTGAATGACAACGCTTCACATACTCATCAAGATGTTCTCCGCCTGCATGAAACAACTACTAACACAACTGTGCACAATAGGGGTATAAAACAAAGTCAAGGGCAGGCCTGGAAAAAACAGTTGTATCTACTGGAATGGAATTACATGTTATATATAGAGGGTAGATTAAAGAAAATATCTAAATGGCACCCTATTCCCTCTTAAGTGCACTACTCTTGACTGGGACAATAAGCCTTACGCTTTCGCCTGCTTGGGGTCCATCTTACCTGCTCTCCCTGTCCTCCTCCTGCAGCTGGTCCAGGCTGTATGGGCTCAGGCTGTAGTCAAAGTGTGTGTTTGGAGTGTACTGTAGACTGTCCAGGTCTCCAAGACCCTCGCTCAGTTTGAGGAAGGCAGAGTTAGGGGTCAGAACTGAGGAGGAGAGAGACAGGGAGAGCGAGAGACAGAGAGATCAGTTACATTGTACAACTATCAGGCCAGGTGGGGAGACCATTACTACAGCTTAGAGCCGGGACGATAAACCGAAAATTGCCAACCTCTTATTGAAACATTTAGCTGTAATTTTCAGTGATTTTGCTACACAATGTTTCTGAAGATGGTTCTAAAACCATTATTTGGTCGACAGTAATAGCCAATGCATTATGTTGACTCCTGATATGAAAGCACCTGCCTGTCCCCGTTTCGCTGGGACAGGCAGCACATRGAGAATGTAGAGATGCATTCTGAGAAACACAAGAATATGACCGTTGCGCCAAATTGCTATTGCGGGGAAAAGACAGTTTTCAAAGCAACTACCGTTCTAGTTAGAGAGGAGAGTCATAACTTCCTGTGAATATATGATGTATTTCTCTTAATATTCAGTTCATGGCACCACTTTACAACCGGAGTAGGCTGTAGTGCAGTATAGTTTTGATGCGCTGTGGAGTGGAGCCGAGCACTCCATTTTGGTACATACAGTGCATTCGGAAAATATTCAGACCCCTTGACTTTATTCTTTATCCTTATTCTAAAATGTATTATTTAATCTTTTCCCCCTCATCAATCTACACACAATACCCCATAATGACAAAGCAAAAACAGGTTTTATACATTTATTACAAAGAAAAAAAAACGGAAATATCACATTTACATCAGTGATTACAGCCTTGAGTCTTCTTGGGTATGACGCAACAAGCTTGGCACACCTGCATTTTGGGGAGTTTATCCCATTCTTCTCTGCAGATCCTCTCAAGCTCTTTCAGGTTGGATGGGGAGTTTGATGCACAGCTATTTTCTGGTTTCTCCAGAGATGTTCGATTGGGTTCAAGTCCATGCTTTGGCTGGGCCACTTAAGGACATTCAGAGACTTGTCCCGAAACCACTCCTGCGTTGTCTTGGCTGTGTGCTTAGGGTGGTTGTCCTGGTGGAAGGTGAACCCTCCTTCCTGCTCTGGAGCAGGTTTCATCAATGATCTCTCTGTACTTTGCTGCGTTCATCTTTCCCTCGGTCCTGACCAGTCTCCCAGTCCCTGCTGCTGAAAAACATCCCCACAGCATGATGCTGCCACCACCATGCTTCACTGTAGGGATGGTGCCAGGTTTCCTCCAGACGTGACGCTTGGCATTCAGGCCAAAGAGTGGCTTCCGTCTGGCCATTCTACCATAAAGGCTTGATTGTGGAGTGCTGCAGAGATGGTTGTCCTTCTAGAAGGTTCTCCCATCTCCACAGAGGAACTCTAGAGCTCTGTCAGAGTGACCATCGGGTTCTTGGTCACCTCCCTGACCAAGGCCCTTCTCCCCAGATTGCTCAGTTTGGTCGGGCGGTCAGCTCTGGGAAGAGTATTGGTGTTTCCAAACGTCTTTCATTTAAGAATGATGGAGGCCACCGTGTTCTTGGGGACCTTCAATTCTGCAGACGTTTGTTGGTACACTTCCCCAGATCTGTGCCTCGACACAATCCTGCCTCGGAGCTCCACGGACAATTTCTTAGACCTCATGGCTTGGTTTTCGCGCTGACATGCACTGTCAACTGTGGGACCTTATATAGACAGGTGCCTTTCCAAATCATGTCCAATCAATTGAATTTACCACAGACTCCAATCAAGCTGAAGAAACATCTCAAGGATGATCAATGGAAACAAGATGCACCTGAGTGGAATTTCGAGTCTCATAGCAAAGGGTCTGAATAGTTATGTAAATAAGGTATTTGTTCTTTTATTTGTAATACATTTGCAAACATTTCTAAAAACCGGTTTTTGCTTTGTCAATATGGAGTACAGTGTGTAGATTGAAATAAAAATTATTGAATCCATTTTGGAATAAGGCCGTAATGTAACATTTAGAAAAAAGGGAAGGGGTCTGAATACTTTCCAAATGCACTGTATCGCCCAGCTCTACTACAGCTACAATGACCCAAAAATAATAGGTAATATTGACAGCTAACAATTAGAACATAAAACCAAATACAAAGTTACAGAGATGTCGGGATTCAGGAATTTAGAGAGCGCCGCAGACAAACCGTGCTCCTCAAACACTATGGGGAGCGTAATTGGTCTTGCGTTGCTTGCGCTTGATATAGTATGTGGTCTAGAGACTAGGGTACTTGGTTTAGAATTCAGTATGTGGGAATTGTGCTAGCTAGAGAGTTTAGTAGGTGCTAGCTAGAGTCTTGTACAGTATGTGGTAGTTCAGGGCCGCACCAAACTCAGAGTCTCTGTTGCCTCCGTCAGAGGCGTGGCTGTTGGTGGTGCTGTTGGTTGGCGAGGTGGCGTTGGTATTGGAGGAATGTGTGAGCTCTGAGCCCTCGCTGGATTGACTGGCCGTCAGGCGACCCGCCTCCAGGTGCTCCACGGCCCCCAGGCAGGGCTGGGACAGCTGCTTCTGGGGCCGCGGCTTGTTGAGGTCCATGGCCTTGCCGACTGCTCACACAGACAAGACAGGCAGACAATCAGTAAGAGAGACAGGCAGGAAGCACACATACAGACAGACAGACAGACACAGAGGTATAGCAGGAGTCAATACTATAGGATCTGTTTACTTCTCTGCTGCTCCTCCTTTTTTCCATAGTAACACAATGATTTGTTTTGAATGTGGGTGATGATAACCATCTACCAATACTAATGCCTCTCCAGGGGTTCAGTAAATTGGGAGACCTATAGTATACTAGTGTTGGTCACTGTTGTTTATCTTAAATTACTAAATGAAAGCCAAGTGTTGTTTATAACGCAGACAGACTCACTGGACGTGGGATCGACGCGGCTGGGCCGGCGCTGAGGCCCGAGGATGCTGGGAAACCTGGTTCGTTTTACCTTCTCCTCCCCTCCCTCCTTCTCGGTCTTGACGCTCTTCTGTTGATCACAGACATCACATGATCAGTCAGTAAGAGAGATATAGCAGGGGGTGACGGTTAATAAACCGAGCTAGCTTAGCGGAGGGTTCAGTGTAAGGGTAGGCTCATACCTTGATCTTGGGGAGGAAGTTCAGGCGGACCCTTTTGGACTCTAGGCCCCGTGGCTCTTTGACTTTCACTCCAAGGTGCTTCATGTACGCGAGGATGACATACTGCATAGTAGTGCTGCAACAACAGACCAATGAGGATTCCGGATTTAGAGACCCAGGCTCAATTGCCATATTCTCGGTTTTCTATCAATGGAACAGATTGGGATGAAGTTGAAGTGAACTACATGTTGACGTGTCTTTAGCGTGGCTTTGACCATATGCTGTGAAAACGAGTGACGGCGGCGGGCAAGATGTCGTGTCCATTCATTAATCATTTGGGATATGCCGGGACCATATGGCATTTGAAATAAGGTCGTTGCACAACGTCGGAAATAGTCCCTTATGAATCTAAACGAACTAGAGAAATGTCATTTGTTATTAAAGGAGGTTGGCCAAGAGCTCATGTAGCTAGATTGCCCCCTGGTAAAGAGATACTCCACATATACAACGTGACTTCTGTTATAATGTTAACTGCTCAACCTCAAAATCATCTAATATGATGCTCTTGTCCTCTTTCTGTGCAGTGAACTGAAACTAGGTGGTTTGTTTCCAGTGTGACATTGAGTAGCAATGACACAGACAGTGGTTAGAAAGGCCAAGAGTCTGCAAGGTCCCAAAGTGTCTTAAACCCCTCAAGGAGTACAGTGCACTTCACCACATCCTTCCAAAAGCTCAAAAGTCTGTGCTCCCAACTCTAGCTTTAGAGGATGGAGTGTTCTGTGTGGGTGTGCAGTAAAAAAACACAAAAAACACCCCACATTGAGCACTGAGTATGTTGTGTGTTCACAGCCACAAGTAAGTATCGGTTGTGTTCAGTGGGACAAGGAGGTTCTACATGAATTTGTCCAATTACAGTAATTTTTTTCTGGCTGCAAAATGTTTTGCTACGTTGTGCCCTACTGAACACGATCACGGTCCTCCAGTCAGCCTGTGACCATAAAGTCTTACATTGACAATCCCCAAACATCACACGGACTAAAATCAATGGCTAGTGTGAAATATGTAGGGCTCATATCTGTTCTTTCCAATGGATAAACAAAAAGAGAATCCCCTCACCATTTCTCCTCCTCTGTGGATTGGGTTGTCAACCTAAAATATGTCAAGAAATTCCATTAGAACAAATGATATTACACAGAAAAGGATTTTAACATGTCAGAGAGTACAAAAAGAAGCTCAAACAATTAGACAGAAGTAGTAGACTTCCAATCAATATATTATCAGCCTCAATTCAAATGGGTCAGCAAGTAAAACTCAATGTGAAACGCTGTGAGTGTTGCTACTTACAGGACATCCTCTATCTTGGTGATGATGTTTTCAGCACAGGAGCGTTCTCTCTCCAGTGCTACCCGGTCTCTGACGCGCTCCGTGTCCAGCCGGGCCAGTTCCCCCTCCGCCAGGGTTAGGCCCATACTGCGCTTCTGCCTGCACACCCCACAAACCACGGTGTCAGATCCCACTTACAGTAGGTTTACTTATAACATGCTTACATCAACTTATCGCATACTTATAACAGGATTATAATAACTTAAAGCTTATAAAGACAAACAGTTACACTGTCTACAAGTAAGACTCACTTGCATCTATCTTTACATATGACTAACACAGAGGCACCAATGGGAAAGGCAGACATTTTGGAAGAGCACGAGCAAGGTGACTGACCTGAAGTCCTCCAGGTTCCTCTGGATGTCAGGGAGCAGGGTGTCCTGCATCATCTGGACTAACTGTCGGTTCAGCTCCTCAGGGATCAGCTCCGTCCTCCGCCGGTCTGCACGGCCACCGCACAACAACACAGATAGGAAGTAGGTTGACACAAAAATACAGCTTAAGCGTTGATTTCTCAACAACTGATGTGGGACAGTAGTATTAAATCAAATCATATTTTATTTGTCACATGGTCCGAATACCATGAAACGCTTACTTACAAGCCCTTAACCAACAATGCAGTTCAAGAAATAGAGTTAATAAAATATTTACTAAAAAAACGAAAGTAAAAATCGAATCAATCAAAAAGTAACAAGAAATGTACATAATAATAACGAGGCTATATGCAGGGTGTACCGGTACCGAGTCATGTGCGGGGGTACAGGTTAGTCGAGGTCATTTGTAAAGTGACTATGCATAGATAATAAACATCGAGTAGCAGCAATGTAAATAGTCTGGGTGGTCATTTGATTAGTTGTTCAGTAGTCTTATGGCTTGGGAGTAGAAGCTGTTATGGAGCCTTTTGGTCCTAGACTTGGTGCTCCGGTACCGCTTGCCGCGCGGTATCAGAGGGAACAGTCTATAACTTGGGTGACTGGAGTCTCTGACAATTTTTTATTTATTGTTAGATTGGTGAAACAACCAACCACACACTTTGAGGCTTTGTGATAATGCTGCTAGTACACCGTTGAAGTAAGGAAACTTGAGTTGGCTCTATTTAGCATTCCATTAGATAACAATGGTCATTCCTCAATATACCCAGATGTGACTTGGCATGGATTTGTCAGCCAGGGAAACTAATGGAAATGAAAGCAAAGTCACAAATACTCACCAAGGTCAAGGGAGATGGCCTCGGGAACAGCTACTTTTAAATTCTGTATGAAAATAAAACACATTTAGATGGGCATTGACAAAGCTAAACTTGTTTATATGTGGCTAACAGAAACACCAGAGTAAAAATACTTGACATTTAACAAAAAGAGTAAAATGACAAGTGCAGAAGAAGTCCTAAATGTATGCCAGAAGAAAATCTCTGGGTCCCTCAAGTACTGCGGTCTTATTGGTCTTAGGCACTACAATATATTGCATTGGGAGTCAACAGAACAGTGGATGAGAGAAATGACGGCTCCAGCTGAGGAGAAATGTATTACTGCAGGGAGAGGGGACTCCTGACAGAATAAACCAATCAAACAAACAAACACACTGCTGTATAGTAACACTAGTGTTGCATATCATACCAACACTGTCAGGGGATGTAGGTGTTTAATCACAACCGATGTGGGGGAGACCATGACTTCTGCCACAGCGCTGTGGGGTTTGTTTCATAACAACAGTGCACTGTGCAAGTCTGTGCTGGCTTGGGCCTGCAGTTTGGATAAAAGCTAGCTGGGATCATGTAGTGACTGTGGATGAAAGCCACTTGAGACTACAGGGCCCGTATTCATAAAGAGTCTCCGAATAGGAGCACTGATCTAGGATCAATTTATCCTTTTAGAGCATACTAAATATGAGTATATGGACAGGGGTTATGTGATCTTAGATCAGCACTCCTACTCTGAGACTCTTGGTGAATGTGGGCCCAGATGTAGGCTAGTTCAACTCAACTCACAGCTCCCCGGTCGATGAAGAAGTTGTGGAAGTCCATGAACACTCGTCTGGTTTCTTTGGAGTTAGTTTGCTTGCACAGGTCAGCGAAGAGGTAGCAGAGCTGAATAGAAACATTTCACATGATCAATGAGAGGTGACACAAACATGTTCTACACCATCATGTCTTTGTGTCAGCACTGCACTGACATCCCTGTATTTTTTAAATATTTTTTATAAACTTCTATTGTTGTCTGTAACTGGTCACAACACAAACATGGTCAGGTGAGTGTGTGTGCGTGTGTGTAGGGACTCTTACCAGCGGTGCAGGGTCAAACTGCGAGACGACGTGATGCAGGAACGCTGCCAGGTGGGCAGGTCTGGACTTGAGCAGCTCCATGCTCTGGAAACAGCTGCACTGGCCATTGACCTGAGATACACACAGTGTGTGTGTGTCAGAGTGTGTGTGTTACGAGCTAGCTTGACCTCGTTAGAAAATCCTCAGTGAGGCTTGTCAGTCTTTCACCCTTTTAGGGGGAGAGAAATCTGGACAAAAAACTTCAGCACCCTGGTATGCTTCACAGTGTTTGTAATGAATGTTAAAAACAAACATTTGGGTCAATAGGCCATAATCGGAGCCTACAATCTTAATTTTCAAAATGCAAAGAAGTTATATTTTTCCCCTTATTTTGGATGTATTTAGGGCCTACCTGTTCTTGATCAGAGTCAAAGCAGTCGTCCTCAGCTCCGATGATCTGGGAGACGAAGCGTGAGGAAGGGCTGCTAACAGCAGAGGGGGACAGCGAGTCCTGGAGGGGTGGGGAGAGGAGCACAGCTCTTATATCTCTCACTCATTGAGCGTTGACTGCTCCGTTCTCTGAAGTAGCTAACAACCTCATATACCATCAAAGGGGTGTTTAATGAAGTTGGCTCCACATCTGCAGGGCATGGGTCATGTTCATTAGACACCAAATGGAAGAAAATTTACTGAAACAGGGAGGGACTACCTGGACTTATAGTCCAGGTACGTTGCAAAACATTTAAATGTTTTCAGTTGCATGCCCTAATGAACATGAGCCAGGTCTCGATCTCACCAAGTCTGGAGTGTCTTCTGGGTCGGGGGAGTGGCAGGAGTTGAAGCTGTCTCGGGGCGTGCTCTTTGGGCTGTGGTAGGACAACATGTCTCTTTGGCACAGGCTCTCTGGGGAGGCAGGTGCAAAACTGCGGAGAACCTGCAAATGGAGAACATTTGGTAAGCTATCAAACATTCATCTAGCTAGACCTGGGTGGTGTTCATTAGGAACCAAATGGAAGAAACTCAACTGAAACAGGGAGGGATTATCTGGACCTGTCCAATAACAAACACTTGTTTTCTTTATTGGTTGCATGTCCTCTTGAACAGAACCCAGGTTTGGGACACAACAGTGGGTTGCGGGTTTGTGTTGTAGTGTACTGTCTGCTAGGTGCAAAACTGAAAGTAACACTTACAGGGGACATGGTACTGCTGCTCCACGAGAGGTCATTGCTACTGTCCCCCCTGGAGGAAGGTGTGTGGTCCATGTCCACCATGCTACCGTCATCTCCGTCACCCAATTGCAGGGCATCCTTAGAATTAAATCACAGTCAGTCACACGCAGAAAATATAAATATTCCCCATAATTGAAAGCGAAAACAAACAAGTATTTTGTTTGACTGGAAGCATTGAGCATACATCTATATTGTCATGATTTCAACACACACACAGTCTATAGAAATGGAGCAGAACACGCACAGATAAACTACCTATAAATATCATTGCTTAGGGCCAGGTTACATAGTCAGGGAAAACTCATTGGACTGATTATGGCACTCACAGATTGTCACACTAGCTATTAATACTACATATTACAATAGCCAGAAGCTACTCCTGCGCTGTCTTGGTTGTGTGCTTAGGATCGTTGTCCTGTTGGAAGGTTAACCTTCACCTCGGTCTGAGTTCGTGAGCGCTCTTGGAGCAGGTTTTCATCAAGGATCTCTCTGTACTTTGCTCCATTAATCTTTCCCTCGATCCTGACTAGTCTCCCAGTCCCTGCCGCTGAAAAACATCCCCACAGCATGATGCTGCCACCACCATTCTTCACTGTAGAGATGGTGCCAAGTTTCCTCCAGACGTGACGCATAGCATTCAGGCCAAAGAGTTTCATCAGTTTATCATGGTCAAAGTCCTTTAGGTGCCTTTTGGCAAACTCCAAGCGGGCTGTCATGTGCCTTTTACTGAGGAGTGGCTTCCGTCTGGCCACTGTACCATAAAGGCCTGATTGGTGGAGTGTTGCAGACACGGTTGTCCTTCTGGAAGGTTCTCCCATTTCCATAGAGGAACTCTGGAGCTCTGTCAGAGTGACTATCAGGTTATTGATCACCTCCCGGACCAAGGCCCTTCTCCACTGATTGCTCAGTTTGGCCGGGCTGCAGGCTCTAGGAAGAGTCTTGGTGGTTCCAAACTTCTTCCATTTAAGAATGATGGAGGCCACTGTGTTCTTGGGGACCTTCAATGCTTGGTACCCTTCCCCAGATCTGTGCCTCGACACAATCCTGTCACGGAGCTCTACAGACAATTCCTTCGACCTCATGGCATGTTTTTTGCTCTGACATGCACTGTCAACCGTGAGACCTTATATAGACAGGTGTGTGCCTTTCCAAATCATGTCCAAATCAATTGAATTTACCACATGTGGACTCCAATCAAGTTGTAGAAAGATCTCAAGGATGAGCAAAAGGTCTGAATACTTATGTAAATAAGGCATTTCGTTTTTTAAAATGTTTTATACCCGTTTTTGCTTTGTCATTATGGGGTATTGTGTGTAGATTGTTAAGATTTTTTATTTAATTTAATCCATTTTAGAATAAGGCTGTAACGTAACAAAATGTGACAAAGGGGAAGGGGTCTGAATACTTCCCGAATGCACTGTACAATATGTTTGTTTTTTTATTCRGGGRGGGGGGGGGGGGTGCAATTTACCTGTGCTCCTCCAGTGGCCTTACTGAGCTGCCCCTGCAGCTGTGGAATGTGCTTCTTGGCTTCCTGGATGTCCTTCAGTAGTTTTGGCGTCGGATTCCTGCTGTACTCCTCCTTCATTGCCTGTAGGGAGGGAGAGAGGGAGGAAGAGCAGCAGAGACACTCAGTCAGACAGTCATTGGAATCCAAAGTAGCCAAGTCCATAAAAGTATTTTTGACTGAACGGTTTAGACTTGCACTCCTTTTCAAAAGTGTTTCTCAACACACTTGCTGTGGCTATACTGTCCTGGCCCTGTCGTGTTTACACACGTAGCAGCAGTAAAGTGTGCTTAGTGGAGTGTGTAATATGGCTCTGTGAAGCACAGGAGAGAATTATTGGAGGGGAGGTGGTGGGGTTGACTGGTTCTCTTCTGAGTGGCTGTCTGCTAGAGTGACTGTTCTAGTCCAAAACCACAGGAAAAGCCCTGTTCTTATCAACACAAGTCACACACCAGTGTTGTTCTGAACGTCTCAAAACCTACAAGAATACAATTCTAGGACAAAGACCATGACTTCACATACTTAAAAATGTAACCTCATCCAAATACAAAACATTGCTTTTCTTGACAGTCGCTCAGTATTTGACCTCATAAGTCCAGAGTGAGCAGTCTCCGAAAAACTATTCATAGACTAGGACCCGTATATATTCACCGTCTCGGGTAGGAGTGGTGATCTAGGATCAGGTCTCCATGAATTCTTAGTCATTATAATCTAAAAGGTTGAACTAAAATCAGCACTCCTACTTTAGACTAGATCAGCACTCCTACTTTAGACTAGATCAGCAATCCTACTTTAGACTAGATCAGCACTCCTACTCTAAGACGCTTCATGAATGCCCTGAATTTTGCATATGCCCAAATACTAACCGAGATGGTTTCACCTGCACCAGATAGAACGCTCACCTGCAAATCTTGTTGCTCCTTGGACAACATCTTCTGCAGGATGTCCACCTTTTGGCTGTGTACGCTGTTGTTCTCTTCCTGTACAATGGGAAGGAGAAATACAGCGCTTGTTCAGGACATGGAACCAAACACGCAGTGGAAGAAATGACGTGAAGTAGCAAGGGAGGACAACAGAGGTTTAGTGAGCAGACAAACGTAAACTATGGAAACACACACTGAGGACAGACGGGCAAAGAGGGATGACATGGAGAAGCACAAAGGAGGAATGCATCTCAGAAGACGGTAAAAGGCGAGAGGAGGCGCTCATACCCATAGAGGAGAGGTGATGCGGTCATGGGGGCTGTATGGGCGCTCCCCCGTTGGCTGTCCAGGCGCGTTTGGAGAGGTGACGGGGGACGACACAGCCTGGGGCCCCGGGAACCCCAGCTTAGCCTCGCTCTCCGACAGGGGGATCTGGGGCAACCCAGGGGGTCGCCCCAACACTGTGAGGGCCACATAGGAGCCCGCTGAAGAAATAAGACGGATACGGAGGTATGGTCAAGAAAAGGTGTATTCGGAATACTAGGCCTAATTCTGATTATCGTTGCATGACTTTCCTAGCCTGGTACCAGATCTGTTTGTGCTGTATTAGCAACTTCTATGGTCTTTGGAACAACCACGACAAAAATATCAGTTAGAAATACAGCACAAATAGGAACCAGGCTATGACCTCCCGGTGTCAATTACGAACAATAAAACTTTACAATGCTTACATTTGATGAGCTTTACTACTTCCACGTGGTTTGAATGTGTTACTAGGGTCCCGTTCACCTGGAATGAAGTAAAACAGTCATAATGAGAAAATTCATTCAACGCCGCTTGGAAATCAAATTAGTTAATTTCCTGTCCAGCCTAATGTCAATTCAGTAATTCATTCATCCACCCCTCTTCGCACACACCCCAGTGACAGCAATGTTTAGGTTTTTGTGTTTTTTGATGGGATCTAATCCAACCAACAGGTGGCATTGTGGAGCTGGTGTTTTGGCTAGAAGCCTCGGTTCACAAAACAAGCTGTGACTGGAGACTATAAGGATGGCGGCAAGGCACCTGGGTCATGATCAGTAGGCACGAAACGTATCCAATAAGAGCACCAATTTTCATTTCTCCATTTCAAAACATTTTCAGTTTGGTGCCAAATGAACAGGACCCTGCAACTACTATGAAAGGGGTATATATACACTGCTCAAAAAAATAAAGGGAACACTAAAATAACACATCCTAGATCTGAATGAATGAAMTATTCTTATTAAATACTTTTTTCTTTACATAGTTGAATGTGCTGACAACAAAATCACACAAAAATGATCAATGGAAATCAAATTTATCAACCCATGGAGGTCTGGATTTGGAGTCACACTCAAAATTAAAGTGGAAAACCACACTACAGGCTGATCCAACTTTGATGTAATGTCCTTAAAACAAGTCAAAATGAGGCTCAGTAGTGTGTGTGCCCTCCACGTGCCTGTATGACCTCCCTACAACGCCTGGGCATGCTCCTGATGAGGTGGCGGATGGTCTCCTGAGGGATCTCCTCCCAGACCTGGACTAAAGCATCCGCCAACTCCTGGACAGTCTGTGGTGCAACGTGGCGTTGGTGGATGGAGCAAGACATGATGTCCCAGATGTGCTCAATTGGATTCAGGTCTGGGGAACGGGCGGGCCAGTCCATAGCATCAATGCCTTCCTCTTGCAGGAACTTCTGACACACTCCAGCCACATGAGGTCTAGCATTGCACCCAGGGCCAACCGCACCAGCATATGGTCTCACAAGGGGTCTGAGGATCTCATCTCGGTACCTAATGGCAGTCAGGCTACCTCTGGCGAGCCCATGGAGGGCTGTGCGGCCCCCCAAAGAAATGCCACCCCACACCATGACTGACCCACCGCCAAACCAGTCATGCTGGAGGATGTTGCAGGCAGCAGAAGCGGTAGTGGTCCTGCTGCTGGGTTGTTGCCCTCCTACGGCCCTGTCTCTTATACACATCTAGATGTGTATAAGAGACAGGTTGCCCTCCTACGGCCTCCTCCACGTCTCCTGGTAGCACCTCCATGCTCTGGACACTACGCTGACAGACAACAAACCTTCTTGCCACAGCTCGCATTGATGTGCCATCCTGGATGAGCTGCACTACCTGAGCCACTTGTGTGGGTTGTAGACTCCGTCTCATGCTACCACTAGAGTGAAAGCACCGACAGCATTCAAGTGACCAAAACATCAGCCAGGAAGCATAGGAACTGAGAAGTGGTCTGTGGTCACCACCTGCAGAACCACTCCTTTATTGGGGGTGTCTTGCCAATTGCCTATAATTTCCACCTGTTGTCTATTCCATTTGCACAACAGCATGTGAAATTTATTGTCAATCAGTGTTGCTTCCTAAGTGGACAGTTTGATTTCACAGAAGTGTGATTGACTTGGAGTTACATTGTGTTGTTTAAGTGTTCCCTTTATTTTTTTGAACAATGTATATATATATACACACACACACACACAATTGGCACCCATGGACTTTTCTTAAATAATTCCCTATATTTCTTCTCAAATAACAATAACATCTTGTTATTGGATTTTCAACATTCTAGAACCAATTTTAACTTAAAAAGGGCAACTCCACCAATTTTCTACCAAATTTGTATTATCTCCAGCACAATACCAGTGTCAACATATGTGAAAATGGCACATTTCTAAGTGAGGAGCAGGAAAATACCCTCCCCTTGGGCTGAAAACTCATTGCAGCTTTTGAAAAACTATTTTTTTTTTCAAACTTTTAAATCCTACCCTGTGATGTCATGAAATGAGCCGATTATCAAAGTGTTTTGGAGTGCAATGTTCAACCCTGTGGTCCAAACGTGGTTGTGGGTCTTCCAGCCAGACAAAAAACCCAAACACAAAAGCACTCTGGAATGGATCAAGAAGAAACACTGGACTATTCTGGAGTAGCCAGTGAAGAGTCCCAATCGAAATCGCATCTATAACCTATGGCAAGAGCTGAAACAGCAGTTGGTGGAGGGTACTCATCAAACATTGAAGAATTAGAGCAGTTTGATACTGAAAAGTGGGCAAAACTTGCAGTAGAAAGGCGCAGCTAGCTCATTGAAGTTATTTGGGCCAAAGGCTGTGCAACCAAGTACTAGCTCTGTGGTGCCAATAGTGTTGTCCATGCCATTTATCTTGATTTTCTAAATTAAAATTACAAACTCAAAGTTAACAAAAATAAAATTGGTTCTACAACATTGAAAATCCAACAAGGTGTAGAGACCAAAAGTTGTTTTCAATTTAAACTTATTTGAGAATAGGAGTTATTTAAGAAAAGTGCAAGGGTGCCAATATATTTGGCCGCAACTGTATAGATTAGTGTACCTTGATGATCCGGTCACCTGTCTGTACACCCGCACGCTCCGCAGCGCCATCTAGGAAACAGAGGGGACGAGAGTCAGGAAAACACAGAACATCCCTTTAGGAGGGAAAAATAACAGTGTATAAGATGAACAACGGCCAATATACCAATTACAATACCACTGTTTGCGCTATAAAAGTAATGTCGAAGTACATCGTAACATATCGTACACCATAACTTGGGGCCTGAGTTTTTCCAGACCTAAAATCGGCAGGAACTCCGGGCCCCTAACCATCACAGTGGTCGTGTGGTGCTGAAGGAGCCCATTAGGCGGCTCCTCCCCAGACATAGGGCTTTAGGAGCCAGAGAGAGGGTTCATTATGGGATAGGATTCAGAGGAATATTATAGGGTCAGGAGACAACCGAGACATAGGTGGCACCAGAAATGAGTGCCCGTGCCGTCACAACATAAAACACCAGTGCGGCTTTGTACACGTCAGTCTGGAGCTTAGGCAACTTAGGCAGAGATTCCTACCATGTCACGCTACTGCGTTATATGGGGAACTGTAATATCACCCTGTCGCAAAGAATATACAGGTATTTTAAATCCATCTTAAATTGAACATTGAAAGTGTGGGGAAACAGAAATGTGACTGAAATGAGTGATATAGCGTAAACTTGTATATAAATGCATTACTGTATGTTAACACCTTTGGGCTGTGTATGGGATAGTGAAAAGTAGTCTACACCACTTGTATCCACAGCATAGACAACAGCCTTCATAACTTCAACTGGGAGAAACATGACCAAGCACATCCATAAGAATACACACACATTGAGAGCCCGACCTCTTCCCTTTTCTGTTCTCTCTCTCTCTCGACACCGCTCTACATTGAGACTAGTCCCTAATGTGTGCAGCTCACTACGCACACATCAGCCTCTATAAAGGACAAGACAAGAGCTGCCTTGGATTCAGGGCCTGCTAGAATTCCCATCTCTCACACAGATAACATGGCAGTACACCAGAGCTTCAAACTAACTTCCTGGTTAGTTCCTGACTTTTAATTTTTTACCAGTAATTGGCTGATGGTCTGATGCTAAGATTTGGCCCTGAGACTATTGAGGATGAAAAGTAAGTGAAGGCAAAGACAATGGCTATTTTTCCATTGTGTGTGTGTGGGGGTCGACCTTACCTTCCTTGACGAGCTGCACAAACACTGGGTTGTCTCCGCTCACCGTCAGCCCAAAGCCATTCTCATCTTTCTGAATGATCACACATCGCTGGACAAGCCCTTCGCAGGACAGACAGAGAACAATGTCACAAACAGGGGCCTTCGATTCAGTTCGACGCAGGCCAGTTTGGTAGGCGAACCCAGACACCCAGTGGTGTCCTGTGAAGGAGAGGTAGCAGGCCTAAAGAACAACACTGTGAACCGAGGGTGAAGGACTCAAATTAAGACTACCACTGCACTCATTGGTCACTGTAAAGGTTAGGGTCAAATAAGTGCAGAGAGTTCATGAAATCTGTAGGCTAATGTACACACTTCTGTTAGCGAGTGGAGAGTTAGTAGAACAGTGGATGTAGAGTGTTGAGATGTCAAGGCACTGCAATCAAAACCATAAAAATCATTGAAACAGAAGGGCACGCACACGCAGGGACACACACATAAACACGTGCATGCTTGATGCGTACACACACCTAGACCTCTTGTACTGAGAGATGAGGGCAGACAGGTGTTTGGAGGGCAATGAGTTAGTAATTGACTGGGCTGGAGAGGGTCAGTGAGTGGAGAACTAGTACTGTGCCCTCCTTGAGCTCTTCCAACAGGCAGGCTGCGGAACTGCCGAGTGCTTGCCTGGGTCTTGCAGGGGAGAGCCATGCTCATGACATTCAGACGCCACACAACACAAACTTCTGATTCACTGTCATGACACTTCATGAGACTTAAGTCTTAGTTTGTCCTACACCTTCCACTTTTGTGGCGTCCACGAGGTCCGCTCAAACAAAATCATGCAATATCGAAGTTCGCTCCCATCCGCACGGACTACCAAATCTCTGGAACCCTGTGCAGAAGGGAGCGGACGTTCGATTGAAGTGGAAGGTATGGGCTAAACTAGGCATTATTGTAAGGGCTTCTACTGATGGTCAATGAACACATTCCTAGTCTATTCAATGCTGTTTACCAAGGTCTTTTTTTATCTACATTTGTTATTGAGGTTGTTTCGATAGATTCTGCACAGAGATTGAATTTCATCCAAGGAGCGAGAGGCATCGGTAAAATCTCATCTAATCTGGCAGATAATTGAACATGACCCAACTCTGGTAGCAGAGTCCCTTCCAGTCTAGAAGCTCACACTCGCACTGTTTGGCCACAACGGACTAACCGCATGCATGTCTGCTGGCATATGATCATGCTACCGTTGTCCTGATATACATAGACTTTTCTTCATAAAACAACGACATGACCTCCACAAACCTGAGTGCTTTACATCAAAACCTCCTAGCGGGCCCTTAAACCTTGCTTTATTGTGGTTGTGACAAAGGCAACGCATCCGATGCAGTGTGTGTGTATACACCCAAGCGGGGGGGCAGTGCTCTGAGGTGTGTGGGTGGGACGTTTGGTCGGGGGTGTAGCTGACACGGATGGGAGGGCAAAACAAAAGAGAGGCTGGGTCAGGCGAGATTTGAGCTCCAGGCGGGGGGAGGGGTTTGAATCGGGAGGAGCAGAGGGGGTCAGAGTGAGAGAGTGTGAGCGAGAGAGAGAAACAGCCAGCAGAGGCAGGCAGCTAGCGACACCAACCAGGAGCAGCTTACCACAGGACTCGGGCTTCCCCTCCACTAGAACACAGCCACTCTTCTGCACCAGAACGTCTGGCCCACCAGAATGCAGGCGGGCAGGCAGAGCAACACAACACCCAACAGAACAACAACCAGCGCAAAAAGAAAAAAAAGAGAAAGAAAAAGAAAGAAAATTATAGGTGAAAACATGGGGACAGAGAAATCTAAATAAAACATTAGCTAATAAATAATGGGATGGAATGACAGGACCCACCAGAATGCAGGCGGGCAGGCAGAGCAACACAACACCCAACAGAACAACAACCAGCGCAAAAAGAAAAAAAAGAGAAAGAAAAAGAAAGAAAATTATAGGTGAAAACATGGGGACAGAGAAATCTAAATAAAACATTAGCTAATAAATAATGGGATGGAATGACAGGAGTGTAGCTGTCTGAGTATTAATAAAATAGGTAGCTAAGACATTACGTTTGACTACACCTACATGTTTTAATTACACCAGTTGAAATGTAGGCCTATCACAGGATTGGAACCAAATTTAAAAACAGCATAGCTTGTCATCAATTAAAAAAAAAAAAAAGACAATATGGTGCAGTGTCCGACTTGGATGCTGGGGGGCAAGGATACACCCAGCCCCACTAAACCATTGACAACTACGTGTCGTTTGTAAGGGATTGTTGAATAAAATGTTAACTATTTGGTTGTAATATCATAACCTCTTGAAGAGCATAGTAGGAACTATCAGAGTTATATAGCCAGAACAAACTGCGTGTTTTGCATGAACCGTAAACACCAATTGATCATGCAATTTCAGCTACATGAGGGTAGCCTATCCGTTTGGCATGTAGCTAGCTAGCTAAGCAAACAACGTGTTATTTTGCATGCTTCATCAGAGATTAGGCTTTTGGAAAGAGCTCGWSATGGGCAAGTAAGTCCTCATCCTGGTAAAGTTGTCAGTTGGACTATTCTCATCAACACTATAGATAGAAAGCAAATCAAACAACATTTGGATATAGCCATCTAGTTTTATCCCCTGAAAGTTAGCTTGTTAATTAGCCATATTGACGTGATGTTATTAGCTAGCTAGCCAATTTGACATGGTCCATCAATCAATGTAGCCTATTATGTCTGTCAGCAGCAAGCGTGACTAAACACTCTTAAAAACAATGTTGAAAAGGGGATGTTAAGTAATTTCGCTAGGTAGGCCTACATTGGTTGGAGAAAAGTGCATTAGGTCTACTTACCACTATGTTTAGCCAACTGTACAACGTTTCTACCGGTAGCTTGCAAAGTAAACATTATCAGCTAACAGTACATCAGCATACGTGCCCTTCTGCTGCTCGACAGGCAGAGCCCACAAAGGATGGAAAATGAACCTAAACCACTCATACTTGTCAGGTATAGTTCACTTTTATTTTATATTTGTTTCCAATTAATGGTGGCCAATATTGAGAGAAATCGTGAGGTTACCCTCACGTATCTGAAATGACATGATCAATTGATGTTTACTAATCATGAAATGCATGTAGTTACTTGCTGTAGAACTCTGATGATAGAGCTAATGTGACAAAAAGTTTTACATGGAATAATCACACTTTTTGTTCTCACTCTGCTCTTCAAGAGGTGATGATATTACAACCAAATAGTTAACATTTATTTAACAATCCCTTGAAAACAGCATGCAGTTGTCAATGGTTTTAGCAGAGCTGGGAGTTTCCTTGCCCCCCAGCAGGCAAATTGAACACTCTGCATCTTATTGTGACGTTTTATTGATGACGACATATATACAATTTGTAAAAGTAATAGCTTACATGATATTTCAAGGATGCTTACATCATCAACAAATTTAGCTAGCATCTGGGCATTTCAAAGGAGCCATGAACACCAACATGTAAAGTTCATAGGAGCATATCAAGTTGGCTGTCAAATGAAAGCTAAGTTTCTATATTTTTGTGAAATGAAGGCATATATACATTTTTCAACCATTTCCCATCCTAAAAATGTGGAATAAGCAAAGGCTTGATTTCTGGTCAAACAGATGGAAAAGGGGTCTAAGACAACATCTAACATAAAAAAAAGTCTTAAAGGTATTAGAAATACATAACACAATAATGTTGAAGTAAAGACCCTTGCCAACTAATATCAGCACTTCGATTTAGTTTTGGAGAAAGTTTTTGCATTCTGTAAGTTTAAGAAACATTGACTTGTGCCTTCAAATTCCATTACGGATAACCCACGATATCTTTAAGATATTTTCTAATCACCTACCTCATGAGGGGGGAGGATAATGAAAGTGCACAAAAATAACAAGTAAAAGGTAGACCTACCAATTAGTTAGTGATTTTACTGATTTAGTTTGTTAAAAACTATTAAGTAATTAAAACACAGAATTTCTGATTCCAAATCGGCAACGAAATTACAGAAAAATCTGTAACGGAACTACTGCAGTTGAATTAGCTACAATGGGAATTCATAGTAGTCACAAACCACAGTTGGGTCACCTGCTACTGTCCTCCCTTCCACTGGCATACTGTTATGTTCAGCTCATAACTGTTATCTTTCTGTCAACTAGTGGTCAAAGCAAGACTGTGAAAACCCACTCCTTCTCCTCTCCCGGCCCTTACTGACACCTACCACCTACCCTCTTTCCATTGCTTAAGTGCACCCCTCGTCGCTGGCTCAATAACCCACATTTTAAATGTAACATTGATATCGGGAAACATTCAAAAAGTATGAAAGGCAGCTTGTGCTGACACGCCATAAGAGTGGGGACCAATGTTCCCTAAAATGTTTTGGGGCACTGAGACAATTTTAGGTCTTGTGAGCGGAAACATGAACGTTGTGAGAATTATGTGCAACTTCCGGCATGTGTTTACAGTGAACACTTAGGCTGTACCCTTACAGTTTTAGACAGTAGCCAACAGGCTATTGTGGCTATTTGAGCATAATGTAGGCCTACCAACAAAACCAATGGAGCAAATCCCATAACATTTTCACATGGAAATAGCTTTTCTATATACAGTAGCCTATATGCGATGTTCATTGTATGCCTACATTGCATGACACTTTTAAAAACATTTGACCTTGAATTCACTAGCCTGAACAGAACACAAATTGAACAAGTTCCCTCTTATAAATATCTTGATATCTGCCTAGATGATAAATGAAATGTTTCTGAGCTGGTAAAGAAATTCAAGATCCAAAATGGGATTATTTTACAGCAACAGAGCATGTCTGTCTTTTGATAATAGAAAGGAAGCTGTCCAGACCACTTTTGTCTGTTTTAGATTACGGGGATATAATCTACATGCACGTAGCAGCTTCCACACTTAAACTTCTAGATGCTGTTTTCCATTGTGCCCTTAGATTGATTTACTAGTGATCATTTTAGAACTCACCACTGTGCRTTGTATCAAAAGGTGGGTTGGGCATCTCTTTATGTAAGAGGAGAGCAGCACTCCCTTTTGTTAATTACAAAGCGCTCTGGCAGAAACCTCCGATGTATCTGACAACACTCGTCAAGGCCAGAACAATAGAATACAATACAATACAAGAGCACACGATTAGATGGTGCTATAGGTTCCAAGGGTGGCTTCTGATTTAGGGAGAGCTGCTTTTGGTTTTTATGCTCCACAGATGTGTAATGTGTTTCAGGGGAGGCTCAGGCTTGAATGCATGTTGCCCTTTAGGGGATTTAAAACAATGGGGAACGCTCTATGTGAAGATTGTGTGAGTTTATGATCTTGTTTTGCAATGTAGTATTTTATTATGTATAAATAAATGTACTGTAATAAGCATTCTCACCCACTAGAGTAGAGTATAATGTACTGTACTCTACTGAACATATCTACTTCACTGTACTCTACTGTATTCAACTGCAGGGGGGGGTCCTCGAAAAAAAATATATACAAAATAATTACAAAACCACAGTTTAGAAAATATAACATTCTTTCGAATGATGGCAAATTTATTTCTCAACTCCTGATATTGAGGAAATTACACTAATTGGAGCCAATTACACTCACTTCAGTATCTAACATAGGCTTTGGAAAAGCACCCACAAATAGGCTACCAGTGCAGCAAGTGCCGCTGGCTAGCTGACTAAACTCCACCATGGCGAGTCTTGTCACAACACGACTGACTTGCTCAAAAAGCATTAAGGAAAGAAATTCCACAAATTAACTTTTAAGAAGGCACACCTGTTAATTGAAATGCATTCCAGGTGGCTACCTCATTAAGCTGGTTGAGCGAATGCCAAGAGTGTGCAAAGCTGTCATCAAGGAAAAGGGTGGCTATTTGAAAAATCTCAAAATCTCAAATATATTTAGATTTGTTTAACACTTTTTTGGTTACTACACGATTCCATGTGTTATTTCATAGTTGTTGTCTTCACTATTATTCTACAATGTAGAAAATTGTAAAAAATTAAGAAAAACCCTTAAATGAGTAGGTGTGTCCAAACTTTTGACTGGTACTGTATATTAATATCCATAATTATGCATTGCTGTATAGTACAGATCAGAGACCCATGATGTAATYCCATAACCGTAAATCCGTTAYTGGATGTAAATCCACTTCACCTACTGTAGTTCAAGAACCATAATAATGTTTTTTCAAATTCAAGGTGTCATGTCATAGCTGACACTCCTTTCTACAGACATCTTAGAATCTTAATTTGGAGCAAATATTGAAGAGTTTTTTTTGTTTTCCAAAAACTGAGTTTTTTTAATAACCGTAATTCTTTTAACAAACTTTGCATCTGCACAGTTCTTCCAGTAAATGTGTTTTCGTGAAATGTTCTGTGTAAATTATCCTTGTGCATAGAGTTGTATGGTTTGTTAAACTTTGAAATCAATGGTTTTTGTTTGGCATACATTTGAAAGAGTCAAAGCCTAATTCCGTTACTGTGGAATTGCCCATCTAGACTCATTAAAACTAGTGATCCGAGACATACAGTGCCATGCAAAAGTATTCATACCGCCTTGGATTTCTTCACATTTTATTGTTACAAAGAGCTGAATACTTATGCAATGACTATATGACTATATTTTAGTTATTTAATTCCAATTAATCCCCTTTTTTTTTATTTTATACATTTTAATCAAACTTTGTATCAAGAAAATGTGAAGAAATCCAAGGGGTATGAATAATTTTGCAAGGCACTGTATAGAGAAAGCCAGGGTGTCTTTATAGGCTATGGGCGACATTTTCGTAGTGCAAAATAATTGTACAAAGTGCAAAACTCAAGCCGGCAGCGTGATTTTATTTGAAACCTTTCTTCAAAAGAGCCGACTATTTATGTATTGCTCAGTTTACTCAACTCTAGTTAAATAAATCACCTCCTTGGCGCAAATTTCTTTGCACAATTATTTTACACTACAAAAAAAGATATGCCTCTGCTTAGAACGAGTCTGTGACAATAGAGCATTAAAATGGTAGTATTCCATCCAAACCCAAGTCCAAATCTCAAGTACACTCTGTTGTTATTGTTAACATGCCAGTGAAAGATCATGTCTTGAGACTAGCACTGAGACGATTGACTTAAACCCCAAACAGCCGCCAATTCATTTAGATCACGTTAAAGAAAGATGATGGTGCTTGAAAACTATTTGGGGATATCATTGTTAGGAAATAGGAAGCATGCAACACAAAAAAAGCAAGGCAAAAGGTGAAATACAGAGTAAGAAACATGGACATGCAACAGGGGTAAAGAAAAGTTCATCGGAATGAAATCCAATCTCTCATTTTTCAACCRGAATAATCATTTGATAATATTACTCCACTAAAGATTGGAAGACATTGGGGGCGGCAGGTAGCCTAGTGGTTAGAGCGTTAGACTAGTAACTGAAAGGTTGCAAGATCGAATCCCCAAGCTGACAAGGTAAAAAATAAATCTGTCATTCTGCCCCTGAACAAGGCAGTTGACTTACCTACTTAAATAAAGGTAAAWTAATAAAAATTGCTTGCTGCTTCTCTACGTATCTCTGCTTTAGGCTGACAAAATGACTAGAGCGTGGGCCTAAACATCAGAAGAAAGTGAAGTGATACAAGTTGTCTTGGGTAACCTCTCGCTGAACACGTCTTGTCCGTGTTCGTTGCGTCATTCTGAGATAAGTTGGAGGGCATGAGAATTCTATCTTTAAATCGCCCTGGTTGTTTGATGAGAATAAAGAGAGCTAGTGACGAGTCATCATACCCAAACATAATCTGTGCCTTTTCTCTTATATGCCCAGATTCCAATAGTGTGAATGAACAAAAAAGTTGTCTGGTGTTTTTTCACTTGGCATTAAGGACACCAAACAGTTTGTGTACAATAACACCGAACAGAAGACGTGATTGTGCACAACAAAGATCTGCGCATAATCAAATAGAGTGAGACTTCTGCCAGACCTAATAAAGACATGGTGGCCTAAAGGTTCAGAAATTCAGGAGCAGATCAGAGATTWAAAAAAAACAGTGCATATCCACACAGTGAACATAAAGCATAGTGCATAGCATACACCATCGACTCTCACCATCCCATCATGCCGATTGCAAACCATTCATCTGTGCGTGGGTGTGTCAGAAGGTTTACCTGTAGGGTCAAACTCATGTGAACAGGAGACTGCCGGTTTATCACTTTTGGGTTTCTTGTCAGGGGGGTGGTCTTTACTGAGAATGCTACTGCTTCTGAAAAGAGAGAGCTTCGTAAAAACAAGGGAACATCTGAAAAACGTAAGCCATAAGAGTTAACCTGATGAGAATTGAGGAAGAACACAATATGTTACTTGTGAGCAGCTACTAGGCCTACAACACTGACAACTGTCCTTTTTCTATAGGAAACATAACATACAATTTAAATGTCGTGGAGTGCCACCAATAACTGCAATGCCGATGGGAATATCCACAAGCACAAAACAAAGAAACTCAATTGTTCACTCAATGGCCACCCCATCAACGACGAGGTGACATCTTATGAATCATGATAATAACTGCATTTGACAGATGATCTGGACTGGCTGTGCTGCTGAGTGGTTCTGTAAGAGCTGAAGGAGCGAGTGAATGGGCCCTCGTCAGAGGAATGTCGTAAGGCCAGACCCTGGGCCCTGCTCTGCATACATGTGGCTGTAAAAGGCCTCTGTTTTCTCTCCGGACTAGGCAGAGATGGGTCGTGCTAGAAGAGGCACCCCTTTGTCCCCCTCCCCTGTCTGACGCTGAACTCTGAGTGAGGAGGACCACTGTGTGTGTGTGTGTGTGTGTGTGTAGCAGGCGGGCTTCTCCTAAAGACCGCTTCATTTCCTTCATCTGGCCTGTGTGTTCTGTTGTTGGTTAGGCCTACAACATTACTTCTGTGTTGGGTAGAAACGTCAGAAACACACGTATGAAACAGCTTACCGCTTGGTTGTATGAAATGAGGTTTCTTACCTGTTTGCTTTATTGGGAAACCTGCAGGGCAAAAGAGGGGAGAGTGTCAATCATCAACATAATCCGATTCGAGCAACATCACAGAGTGATGACAACATCAGCAGACAACAGATTCAAACAAGAACATGTGAGCCTGTACAGTACACTGCAGGTACTTTGCAAGGGGTTTTGGGAGCAGCAAAAACAAGAGGTCTACTGAAGCGTCTCCCGAGACCGACGCTTGTAAACATCATAATCCTGGTGAAACTACACCAGCTTTCTTTAACACAGACAGCAGCAGCTCAAAGATTAAAGGCTTTGCCAGGTCAACCCCCCCCCCCCCCCCTCTCAGATCTTATCCAATTGTGTCCTTTACAGTTCAAAAACAGACCACTGTCATGATCATAAAATCTCATGCTCTGAGAGTCATGCTCTGCTCAGTCTGTCGACTGGGATGCAGACTGGCTGGCTGCCTGTAGTGCCTTGCAGGGATTAGTGTCCATAAGTGGGGTAGGGGGTAAAGTAGGGTATCAATATATTGAAATAGGAAACTTTTCTAGAGAAGCATTGGTTGCTTGATTGGAAGGGCAAAGACCATTAATCACAATGATTGACTTAAAAAGCAGATTCTATGCTGTTCATTTCAGCTCCATCACATCAATAATGAGGCATGTTCCAGCAGTTTGAGTCTTCTCATGAGGAACCAACTGATGAGGAACTGTCATTGATCTTTGCTGGCCAATGTGTGGATTAGGCTAGTTCTTTAGAAGTCAATTTCCTGTGGCTGAGAAGTAATGACAGTGAACAAGCCGGTCAAGCACATGCAGAAGGCCGAATAGGAGCTTCAGCTAGCCATTATAGCTTAGGCTAGCATTGGTAACTATGTACCAATGCTAATAATTTGAATGATCCATTTTTATAACCCAAATTAATAAATAGGCTATCCCAAGGATAAAAAACAAAATCCATATCATACCATTTCCCCCCTTTTTATTTTCCTTAAACAAGGGCCCTGACCCAGACTTGGGGGAAAAGCTAACCTCACCAGCCCCAGCACCAAGGCTGAAAACAGGGAGAGATTCCCAGAAACAATGAGCACTCCTGGCATAGCTCCCGTTTCCTGAGTTAGAAACATCCAGACTGCAGAGGTAGCAGGCAGCACTGCGGCTCCGAGGAGAAAAAGCAGCACCCGTCAGGATTTGGAAAATCTCACTCATTCCCTATTAACTTTTTAAGCTTGCTTCAGTTGTCAGCAAACAGTGCTAAGCCCGCATTATCACATGGTCCAGGAAGTGAAAGAGACCACTTGAAGGATTAGCCATTATGATCCAGTTAAGTAGGGCCCTATAAAATCTGTTGAATGTTTTGCCTGATTCTCCCCAAATTCAGTTCTCTCCATTTTGTTTTTCCAGGTTTCCGTTTCTTCAGGTTTTCGCTCTCAAAAATCACAAGATTTTAATAGAAAAACTATTAACTTGAATTTTAACTTGAATTTTCCACAACCATGCTTAAACCACATCAGATGACCACTTATGCAGTCTGGGAAAAATGGTATATAGCTGTTTTTTGTAGTGCAAGTGATGGTAGAGTTCACGAAACAAGTGCCCACTGGGTTGATGCAATTAATCATGATATAATTCTATCAGGTAAGCATAGGCTACTTTGTAGTTGACATTTAACTCTTTCCAGCTCATCCATTAAAAAAAAATCTGAAACATGTTTCCCATGGTTGTGACATCAATATCTCTGCAATACAATAAATCATCTTTTCATAAAACCCCTCTTTTGATGGGTTAACGCAGACATTGTAACCTATCAGAGTCTAAGCCATGTCTTAGGCAAGGGAGGGGGGTTTCGACTAAGCTACATGGAATTGTTTTAAAGGTCAAACCAAGGATCATTTAGCTATTTGATTTAGAGTTCTAAGGCCGCTTGAAGTATATAAATAAAAATATATATAAAATATTTGCAGAAAACATATTTTTGGCCTTCATTTTTTTTTTCTGGTAGCGCGGGTCCTTCAGACAAGTCTTGTGAGGACTGTGGGCATCCTAGAGCAAAAAAACAAAACAAAAAAACAGTCTCACCTTTGCACAGAGGGGTCATATTAGTGTTTAGCCCAAACGGTCCGGACACTACAGACAGAAGTTGGCAGATGTACCGACTTCAGATGATTCTCCTGACACTTGTGGATTCGTAGAGCAAAACTGAGAACATCATCGGGTTTTGTGAGACATCCCAAAAATTGGTTGTCTCATGGTCTAACAAACGCCGCTCTAGCTGTCACTTTTCAACCGCAGATGCGGAAGTGTTACATAGGCCGATGCGGTGGATTGAGCCGCATCCAATGCAACAATAAAAAAAMCTTCTCTAACCTAAACTGACAGATTTTAAAATGGGGATTTTTGTATTATGCTAATTAGATTGTGAAATTAACTTTGGAAGCTAGGTGAGCTAACTAGCTACCAAGCCCAGCAGATTTGAAAGGTAGAATCAGCTTGAAAGTGAGTTGACATTTGATGTAAAAGTTAATATTATCTGATCAATGGCATAGATATTTTAAAAGTACATTAAAAGCTTTATGAAGAAAAAATCTCCTCAGATAATGTAAGCTATCAAGCTAGAAGGCTAGCTAGTCACCTAGCTAGCTATGATAACTAGACTACCAACACAGGCTAAGTCAGTCAGAAGCAAGATAGGATCTAATTCAAGTAGGCTGTCTTCTATGTTTGATGTTAATGTTTTCTTTGATAACTGTACAAAATAAAATGTATTTGTCATTAGGTATTAGACCTAAAAACAAACTGGCCAGTGATTATATTTTGTCCCTAGCTAACCAGCCAAAAGAGACAGGGGTGCTGTGAAGGAAAATTGGGTGGCTAGCTATATTTTACTAGCTAGTCATATCCCCTAGCTAGATGACTACATGGCTATATCTCATTAATTGTCTGTTTATCTGTGATATGATTCATAAAAAATATTAAGCTTTCTGGCTGTTGATTGCAAGAATGAATGTAACGTTATAGCCTAAGCCTTATGATAATCGCTTTGTGGTGGTCAGCTTGGTAACAAAATTATTCTTACAGGCATACATGAACATATGATTTCAGTTATGGACTATCAGATATGCAATTGATAACTTGTGGATACACCTCACTTGTCATTGATGATTTCCTTTTTTATTTACATAAATGTATTCGGAATTTAACTTTGTTCATCTTAGGCTATTCTTTGGAGGGGTTGTCACTGATTTACATTTTTTAAATGTTCATTCTCATTGTTTGTCTTTATGTTTTAGAAGACCAGCACTAGCGGATAATGCAGTTCCTGTCCTTGAGGAGGACACTGACGGCAGATGAGCTGCGGGTCAATGCTGAAGACCTGCAGGATGAGGAGGACCATGAAGGCATGGCCTTCTTAGAGGAAGATGACCTTAAGGCTGAGCTACTCGGAAAAGACGAGGATGAAGAGAATGAGATCAAGGAGCCAGAGGAAGTTGAGAAGCCACCACCTGAAGCCTCTCAGCCAAGCTCTTCAACTGAAAGGAAACTATAAAATGACGTGTTATTGTTATGTATCATCAGGCCTTGATATATTGGACAAGGACCATGTTTTAAAAATATATATTATTAAGTACACTAACAATTATCAATTTTCTCTCATCTTGTCTTTGTCTTTACGTTCGTGCTCCACATCCCCGTAAGTGTAAACACACTGTCTTGCCCAATAGCATGTTTCAGTCCTATGATAATGTTGATACATAGGTACCGGAATCTATCCCTTTCAGGCCAGAACGTCCAGTTGGTTTAGATCTAGGTAGTCTGACCTTCATCGATACTGGGGTACAAAGTCTCTCCATGGTTCTAGGGTAATCGCTTCAAAGCTCTGTTGGCTGCTTTCCATGTTGTGGATCCTGCCACTGAGGATAATGCAGATAGGCTTAGAAAACAGCAGTACTTACTGGACCACCTGAAAAATATTTGTTAAAAGCTATATCAGCAAACCACAATGAAGCCATAGATGAGCGTTTTAAATGATGGATCATTGCTTGTTCTGACACAGGCTACATTTTAAATGTCAATGTTTACACCGGCAGTTGGGATGGTTGTGTGGTTCACCTAGCCAGGAAAGTTGAGGAATTAGTTGGGCCATATGCAAACCACGGATACAACGTTTGGTTCGACAACTTTTATACATCACCCCCGCTCGTAAGTAGTCTGAGAGAACAGAGTTTCAATGCATGTGGGACTTCTAGGGTAAACTGGAAACAGTTCCCTGACACATTTAAGAACTTTCAAAAGTGGGAGCATCAAACTGAGGGTGGGGATATGCATTTGTGTAGGTTAGATGGCAATGTATTGGCCATACAGTGGAGAGAGACACGTACTGTCACTTGCATTTCCAATTTTCCCAATGCAAAGGATTCCACTCAAGTAAAGAGGCTAGAGGATGATGTTTGGAATAGGAAAGTGGTCCGCCAGCCTGCTGTAATCCACGATTAAAATAAACAGATGTGTGGGGTTGACAAGTCTGATCAAGTGATCAACTCCTACAATGTTTTGCAGAAGACCCATAAGTGGTGGGAAACACTTTTTACACTGTGTTCACATTGCAGTTGTCAAACTGGTTACTGACAGGTTACATTCCGAAAGTACTTTGCTCATCGGTTAGGAGGTATTGATGTTAATGACAGGCATCCATCTTTCAACACACCTTTGTCTGTGAAAACTGTAAGCTCATCTTTTCACACACAGCACGTGCCTAGTCTACAGGCCCGCTCTAGAAATGGTTACAGGAAAGATAAAGAACAACAGGACCCGGTTTGTTAGCGTGGCACTTGAATACAAGGGCAAACGGTTTTGCATCGGAGCGGACCGAAATTGTTTTAGGTTGTGGCATTCCAGTGACGGACTTATTGTGGAAAAAGGCACTAGTAAAAGGGACTCAGATGTAGCTCGGATATTAAGTAGTAATTTGGCCTCTTGTATGTTCCCTCTCCCGAGCATGTTTTCCCTTTCTTCATGACTAATGGCCTTGAAGATATAAAGGACTTGGAAATGTAATGACTGTAAAATAATGTGATAGAAAATATGCTAGTTGAATGTAGAAATTGAAGATGTAGAAGCCAATTGTTGTTATATGCCTTGTTTTGTTTCAGATTTTGTCATTCCAGTAAAAATGTTGATTAAAGTAGCCCTGAAATGAATGCTGTATCATATTATGGTTATGATAGCGATATAAATTAGTCTTCATTTTCAGGTTTGAATGAGAAAATGTATCCCCTCTAATATTATTCTTGTTTTATTAATATTATATCACTTGTTTGTCTTTCCTTATCATATGTAAAACTAAATGCTATTTTATTTTTTATTTTTTAGAGGGCGCAGATATGTGTTTAATATACTATCCAGATAAGTGTCCGATCTCAGAAAAATATAACCGGTCACTAAAACGTCTAACTCATTCACAGTAAAAGGTATTTCTATTCTGATTTCAGATGATCAAACTTTACAAAATAAGGAAGACTCCGTTTTTCTCTGTCGCCATTAGAAAGTTGGGCAAATGGCAGTTGTTGGGGAGAAAAGCATTGATTTTCATATAAGATACACATTTTCACAAGTGTTTTTTCTTGACTGATTACAATTTGATTGATGTGGTGCTATTGTATGTCAAATCATTTTATGGAGCGGTTTCTCAGATTTCAAAATACGTATCATGGTTTCATTCAAGGTTTGACACCAGCAAATTATTCTCATTTACGCACACAGAAGTCACGGTCCAGTAAAAAAAAAATGAACATTTGGGAAAGTTTTCCATCTACCAGAAGACTCTTCATTAGCATCATCGCTACCTGCTACACTAAGTGGTAGACGCGAGCACAACACATACACAGACGGGGAATTCTTGTTGCCTCCTCAGAAAGTGGCATGAAATATAAAACACTGATGCATTCTATTCATGTCTTATGATAAACATGGGCAAATGAATTACTTTTCAATACATTTAGTTAATTCCCTAAGTTCAACTTTTATTTACAGTGCATTTGGAAAGTTTTCAGATCCTTTCGCTTTTTCCACATTTTGTTACATTACAGCCTTATTCTAAAATTGATTACATGAAATGTTTTACTCAATACCTCTTTATGACAAAGCAAAAACAGGTTTTAGAAATACCTTATTTACATAAGTACTCAGACCCTTTGCTATGAGACTTGAAATTGAACTCAGGTGTATCCTGTTTCCATTGATCATCCTTCAGATGTTTTTACAACTTGATTGGAGTCCACCTGTGGTAAATTCAATTGATTGGATATGATTTGGAAAGAAACACACCTGTCTATATGAGGTCCCAAACCATGAGGTCGAATTAATTGTCCATAGAGCGCTGAGACAGGATTGTGTCGAGACACAGATCTGGGGAAGGGTATGAAAACATTTCTGCAGCATTGAAGGTCCGCAAGAGCACTGTGACCTCCATAAGTCTGAAATGGAAGAAGTTTGGAACTACCAAGACTCTTCCTAGAGCTGGCCGGCCGGCCAGCCAGCCAGCCAAACTGAGCAATCGGAAGAGACCCGATGGTCACTTTGACAAAGCTCCAGAGTTCCTCTGCGGAGCTGGGCGAACGTTCCAAAAAGACAACCATCTCTGCAGCACTCCAGCAATCAGGCCTTTATGGTAGAATGGCCAGACGGAAGCGACTCCTCAGTAAAAGGCACATGACAGCCCACTTGGATTTTGCCAAAAGGCCCTTAAAGGACTCTCAGACCATGAGAAACAAGATTCTCTGGGTGAAGTGAAGGGTCTGAATACTTATGTAAATGTCATTTCAGTTTAAAAATGTTTATTACATGTCTAAAAAACAGTTTTTGCTTTGTCATTATGGGGTATTGTGTCGATTGATGAGGATTTTTTAGAGTAAGGCTGTAACCTAGCAAAATGTGGAAAATGTGCACTGTATTTGTATTTTTGCCCTTATTTTACCAGGTAAGTTGACTGAACATATTCTCATTTACAGCAACGACCTGGGGAATAGTTACAGGGACCAACCCTGCTTAGCTTTAGTGGCAAGCCAGCAGTGGGATGCAGGTTGTTGAATTCCATTTTAATGTCTGGATTCCGCGATTCGGTCTACGTTCTCCGTATCGCAGATTTTATAGGGCCCTAGCTAAGATTCATGGAGTTTCCTCCAGTCTGTGGGTACAACTTATTCTGATGACTACGGTTTTCAAACACAAAGCCTAAACAAGCTACTTAGACTTGCGTAAGCTGCAGCCTTCTTAGGCATGACTCGATATAATAACTCAATATAATAATGAGGCTACCTCTTGAAAATCAGACCTATAAGCGAGTTTAGGCTGATTAAGTAAGCTAAATCATTGGTACTGTCTCATAAAAGGGGTGATGGGTTACAAATATATAAAGGGTAAATCACCTTTTGACAGCATGTCTTGATTTAAAACAAAACGTTCCATACATGTTTTGCCATGGCAGTGGTCAGAAAGTGACTTTTTGAAGAAGAAGAAAAATAGTTTTTAGATACTTTACATTTAAGGTATATATTTTTTTTTATTGAAACACTTTTCAAATAAATGATTAAATAGTTTAATAGTCMTTCTTGCAAACTTTTAAATTATATCAATCTCAACCGTTTATCTTTTCCAGTGATGAGGACATGGATGTCTCATAGTATGGTGGGGTATGCAAAATAGGTTTGAGCTCCTTTATCTCTTGATTGTTTTGGCATTCAAGTCCAAAAATTCACTTTTTGAGTATTTCTACAATGGGAAAATATGTATGGAAGGTTTCGATCAAATCAAAAGGTGTGCCATCAAAAAGTGATCAAATTCAAATTGATTTACGCATGAAGCTGAACTAGTAGGCTAAAGATCGACTAGTATGCTAAAGTTCCAGTTCCTCTCCATCAATACTGAAGTGAGACCAAATTTTGTATCGTGGTTTGTAAGAGTGAATGTCGACCGTATGGGACATTTGTCTCACCAACTAACCATATTAAATATATTTTCTGGTGACACTGAATCCCTTTCAGCAAGGCAATGACGAGCTGAATGGCCCATTTATGAAATGTTCTCAGACTGTAATAAGTTCCAGAGACGGCTGCCTGCAACTCCATCAAAAAGCCATAGAGGAGAAATGGAAAAGTAAGCACAAACAACCTCAATGAGGTTAAACCCAGGGACTTATAATCATAGCTTGAAGATGTGTTGTTCTCTCCCTCGGTGAATCATAGGAGAAATGGAAAGAAAACGAAGAGCAGTCGCTCTCAAAAAAAATATGCGCTTACCAGTATCTGTTCACTTTCAAAAGCAACATTCATCATCATTGAGCAAAAGCATTTGCTAGAAGGCTTCCTGAATGCTATTTAAAGAAATGGGGCTGTATTTCAAGAAAGCAGGGCTCTACAGTGCGACCATTTTACTTGCCTATGCGCCTAAATATTTAGCTGTGTGACCTGGAATTATACATTTAGGAGCACCAGAGCACCTATTAAAAAAAATTATCACCCAGATGATAGTTTGTTGCAAAGATTACTTCCCTGTACCGCAGCCCCTGAGTGCCATGTAGAATACACTGAACGCAGATTCATGACCGTCATGCTTGCACCATTATTACAAAGAAAATGCTTTGTTGCATAAAATATTTTTAATTGTCCTCCTAAAATTCTTTATGAGCTCCTACATTTTTTCAACATAGGCACACATGTGCTCTTTGTAAAAATAAAAATAAAATAAATAAAAGTCAGTGTAGAGACCTGGAAAGATTCAGAAAAAAAACAAAGACAAATGTCTGTTGTGAACTCATGACCTTCTGCCTGAATGTCCCTGGATGTTTTTTGCCAGGTTTATCACTGCACTGTTATGCCAGCGGGGCAGAGTCCTCACAAAACACCCAGGTATAGGCGCCCGGACCAGGATTCACATTGGAAGAAGTAGTGGAGAAGGGGGGAGGGGGTTTGTAGGAAGAGGAGGTGAGGACAAAGTGGGAGGAACTAAAGGGAGCAGCAGAGAACAAGGTGGGGAATGGGAGGGGCAGTAAAGGCGGGGCCAGACTTGAATACTCAATTGAGGTTTTGTGTTTTCTTGGGAAACTGGCRGAATGGGCCAAGAGGGCCTGGTTCAGGGACACCCCAAACAGAGGAGGACGACGAAAAACAGAGCTTGTCTGAGTCATTTTCAACAAGAGAGTAGTGGCTGGGGGGATAGAAAACAGTGAACTAACTGTAAGAGGAAGTAGCAATGCTGTTACACTGATTCAGAGGAAAAGGACAACAAAGTCAAGGTATCGGAGTGGCCATCAGAAAACCCTGACCTCAATCCTATAGAAAATTTGTTGGCAAAACTGAAAAACGTGTGCGAGCAAGGAGGCCTACAAACCTGACTCAGTTACACCAGCTCTGTCAGGAGCTTATTGTGTGAAGCTTGTGGAAGGCTACCTGAAACATTCGACCCAAGTTAAACTATTTAAAGGCAATGCTACCAAATACTAATTGAGTGTATTGTAAACTTCTGACCCACTGGAAATGTGATGAAAGAAACAAAAGCTGAAATAAATACTTCTCTACTATTATTCTGACATTTCACATTCTTAAAATAAAAGTGGTGATCCTAACTGACCTAAGACAGGGAATTTTTACTCTGATTAAATGTCAGGAATTGTGAAAAACTGAGTTTAAATGTATTTCGTGAAGGTGTATGTAAAACTTCCGACTTCAACTGTATGCTACAACGACCAAGAGCCAACAAGTAGGCTGCTACTTAATAATCTAAATGGAGGTTTTATTTGTAACTGTAGGACACGGAGAAAGCGAATGCAGCCTCAATTAGCTTAGCTAGCTACCTAACATGGCTAGCTTAGCTAACCAGCTTTCGGTTTGATGCAGTCAAGACCGGTACTACGTCATCAAATTACACTGAACAAAAATATAAACGCAACAATTTCAAAGATTTTACTAAGTTACAGTACATATAGGGAAATCAGTCAATTGAAATGAATGAATTAAGCCCTAATCTATGGATTTCACATGACTGGAAATACAGATATGCATCTGTTGTTCACAGAAATTTAAAAAAAGGAGGGGCTTGGATCAGAAAACCAGTCAGTATCTGGTGTGAACACTATTTGCCTCTTGCAGCGTGCCCCATCTCCTTCACATAGAGTTGATCAGGCTGTTGGTTGTGGCCTGTGGAATGTTGTCCCACTCCTCTTCAATGGCTATGCGAAGTTGCTGGATATTGGCGGGAATTGGAACGCGCTGTCGTACGCGTCCATCCAGAGCATCCCAAACATGTTCAATGTCTCAATGTCTAGTGAGTTTGCAGTCCAAGGAAGTACTGGAACATTTTCCACATCCAGGAATTGTACACAGATACTTGCGACATGGGGCCGTGCATTATTATGCTGAAACATGGGGAGATGGCGGAGGATGAATGGCACGACAACGGGCCTCAGGATCTCACCACGCTATCTCTGAGCATTCAAATGGCCTTTGATAAAATGCAATTGTGTTCGTTGTCCGTAGCTTATTCCTGCCAATACCATAACCCCCACCACGTGGCACTCTGTTCACAACATTGACAGCAGCAAACCGCTCGGTCCCACGATGCCATACACATTTATTTCATCTGCCCACTATTGTATTCTAACTGTAGAATTAGAATAATCATTCTATTTACATGATTCCAGCAGTTCTCCAAGTGTTTCGCACTAAATCGCAAGCCAAATCACAATTGCAACATTTGGTTAAAAATAAAGCCTAGATTGTTGGCCAATATCGCACAGGCTTACATGGCGGTATGGAAATGATCTCAAATGAGTGCAGGAAATGCCAAAATGTTAAATTAATTAAATTATTAGTATAAACAATCAGAATGGAGAAAGATCCATTGAAATCACTTAGAATGTGTGCTGCCACCCTAGGATCACGCACTACTCAAAGCAAATGAAGAAACAAAATACTGTCAAACTGTCCAACTATCGCCCAGCCCTAACCTGGGCCACAAATAGGGTACTTTTTCATTTAGCGCCTTTTGCCAAATAAACAAAAACTGACTACAGAAACTGTTGGCATTTCATTTTTCCGCTGTACCAGAACCAAACAGAGAACCAAAACCGCAATACGTTCTCAACTGAGGGTTTGGTGAACCGTTACTACTGTGTACCTGACAAACAACTAGGGCTTAGCAGCACAAAGGTAGCTGCAACACATACCTAGAACTACTTTTCCATCCAGGCCAAAGTGTAGTTTAAAACTGGGCTAAAACTTGAGCTAACTGCTGGAATTTTAAGGAAGGTTCCAGCAGCAGTGTAGTAGTGCACAGACAGGAGTTGTAGTGAGAGAGAGAGAGAGGGGCCCTTCCTTCTGTTCTGACATCCTCAATGATCTGAGAGCTGTGAATGGGTGATCTCAGGGCTGCTGGCCAAAGGGGCTGGGAGAAAAATGACTCATGTTTGCAGAGCCAATGTGGGCGAGAGAGAGAACACATGCTGTTTGTATCAGACTACACACACCAACATCACACTCACTCACTGTGGTCACAACTATGACATCACCTGTCTCTCCRCTAACAGAGGAGAAGTCCTCCCACAAATACACACAAGGCTTTTGATTTGAAAAACTCTCTTGGGGGATTCAGGTTGATAATGCAATGTCTGATTGAACAGACAGGTGACAATATTGTATTATATATGGTTGATATACATTACATACAATACTGTGCAAAGAAATGCTACCTTCATGTGAAAATAATCACAAAGCCAATAAGCCACGTTTCAAACTCACTCCACGGAGGGCAGACTGTCTGCGGGTTTTTTTCTCCTCCCTTGTAGTTGATTGATAAACTAAGGTCACTAATTAGTAAAGAACTCCGCTCACCAGGTTGTCTAAGTCTTCAGTGAAAGGAAAAAACAAAAACCTGCAGACATTAGGGCCTCCGTGGAATGAGTTTGACACCCCTGCAAATTAGCCAATGAACCAATGTGACCTATGGGCATTTAGGCTAAAGCAATTGGTTGACTTGTGAAGTCTGAGAGAGGAGTCAAAGTACAACTTTCAAAATAGATATAGTGCCATATAATAGGCTACAACCTGTCCTGCACAGCTAAAAGATATGTGCTACAAGATCCAAGTAAAGATGAGTCACGATACGAGCGAAAAGAGAAATTGCCAATCAAGTGTCTTTGGAATACGTGACCCTTGTCTTCTGCCTGTAAGATTCCATGTTGATTACCGAGGACAGAGAGATAGAGGGAAAAGAGAACCAGTGGATTGGCTACCAGGCTGAAGTGGCAGGGTCAAAGCTAAGGCACCGTCAGGCACAGCCCCTCCCCAATTATGGCATCAAAGCATTGCCTTGGTGAGAAGAAAAGGGAGCTCCTACAGTCACAGCCTGAGGGGAAGGCACCGTTTCTGCCCCAATAAACCCAATCAGGATTTCTGACAGAGCTTGAGGACAGACATTTTTTCACCCTAGACTGTCTGGAACTATCCTTTAATATTGCAAGGCAGGGTGCGAGAAACTGGCTTTACCTTTTGGGCCAGACAGCGCCATCTGAGGGCGGCGTTGAACGTGCAGTGAAAACAGGAAACTCCATACGGCACTAGTATCAATCTGATCCAAAATTCAAGGACTTGAGATCAAGCCACAAAACTTTTGCTTGAGGAGTCAGATCGTATAGCAAGGGCCAGTGATAAGATCTTGGACCACCTTACACCATCATAGCGCAACCGTGACTCTGCGTCAGTCACAGTGCAGCGACACTGGAGGCAAGGTGTTCGCTTAACAAAAGAAGCCCGTCGTTGTAGGTTTTTAACTTTAAAACTGGAAGCATATCCCAGAGGAAGCGCAATCCACTAGGCTACATCAAGTGTTTACCTTCACGAGCTGTGTGGCGATTTGGAGGAAATATAGGCTAGTTGAAGCGCAGGCATCGAGTCCAGTGTTGCAGTCTGTTATGCACTTGCATAGAGCTTTAAAGAAGTTTGCAATTTAATGGTTTCTTGGGGTGTTTTTCCAGTCTCTCTAGATAATTTTGATTGATGAGAGGTGTTTCAGACATACATTACCAGTCAAATGTTGACATAACCCTTAAATGGTTAGGTTTCTTTATTTTAACAATTGTTTTACATTTCAGAATAATAGTGAAGACATCAACACAATGAGATAACACATACGGAATCATGTAGCAAACAAAAAGAGTCTTAAACAAATCAAAATATATTTTACATTTGAGATTCTTCAACGTATCCACCCTTTGCCTTGATGACAGCTTTGCACACTCTTTTCCAACAGTCTTGAAGGAGTTCCCACATATGCTGAGCACTTGTTGGCTGCTTTTCCTTCACTCTGCAGTCCAACTCATCCCAAACCATCTCAATTGGGTTGAGGTCAGGTCATCTGATGCAGCACTCTCCTTGGTCAAATAGCCCTTACTCAGCCTGGAGGTGTGTTGTGTGTCATTGTCCTTTTGAAAAACAAATTATAAGTGCACTAAGCCCAAACCACGGCATATCGCTGGAACGGCGTATCGCTGCAAAATGCTGTGGTAGCCATGCTGGTTAAGTGTGCCTTAAAATCAGACAGTGTCACCAGCAACTCCCCCACACATCACACCTCCTCCTCCATGCTTCACGGTAGGAACCACACATGCGGAGATCATCCGTTCACCTACTCTGCGTCTCACAAAGACAAGGCGGTTGGAACCAAATATCTCAAATTTGGACTCATCAGACCAAAGTACAGATTTCCACTGGTCTAATGTTCATTGATCTGGTTTCTTGGCCCAAGCAAGTCTCTTCTTCTTATTGGTGTCCTTTAGTCGTGGTTTCTTTTCAGTAATTCCACCATGAGGCCTGATTCACACAGTCTCCTCTTAACAGTTGATGTTGAGATGTGTGACGACCCTCCCACTCTGTCGGCCAAATTCTTTCTCTTAGCTCTTGTTTTCCTTAATAGGATGTAAGTGGGCGGAGCCGGGAGGGTCATCAGCGACATGGGACACACCTGGGCCCAGGTGTGTCCCAGGATAAATGCACCTCTTCCCCATTCATTGGAGAGACTCTCTCCATGCAGACACCTTTATAGATTTTGTTGTGGTATTTTTGTGGTCCTTTGTTTGTTTGCTTTGGCACCTTTCAACACCCCGCATTATCACATTTATGCATGCAAACGCTCACACTACTGATTACACACACCATTGTTAATTGTATTTAGTTTACTTTATTTAATAAATATATTTTGTTATTCCTTTTCTCCACGTTGTCTCCCTTTTGTTACGAACTTCGAGCCGGTTCATGACAGATGTGTCTGTTACTTGAACTCTGCGAAGCAGTTATTTGGGCTACAATCTGAGGTGCAGCTAACTAATGAACTTATCCTCTGCAGCAGAGGTAACTCTGGGTCTTCCTGTCCTGTGGTGGTCCTCATGAGAGCCAGTTTCATCATAGCGCTTGATGGTTTTTGCGACTGCACTTGAAGATACTTTCAAAGTTCTTGACATTTTCCGTATAGACTGACCTTCATGTCTTAAAGTAATGACGGACTGTTGTTTCTCTTTGCTTATTTGTGCTGTTCTTGCCATAATATGGACTTGGTCTTTTACCAAATAGGGCTATCTTCTGTATACCACCCCTACCATGTCATAACACAAGTGAACTTTTAACAAGGCACACCTGTTAATTGAAATGCATCACTATTATTCTACAATGTAGAAAATGTCTGGAATGAGTAGGTGTGTCCAAACTTTTGACTGCTACTGTTTTTATGCACTATAGCTGTATTTTTTTTTAATTTTCACGCCGGGAGAGTTCAACCAATGATGTCATCGGTTGATTGAGCCTGCCGTCTGATCTAAAAATGTATGGAGTCATTGTTTTGTAGCAATTATTGTGACCTTTTTTGTTTCACCGATCACGCTACCAGCGAGTTGATATGGTTGTCCTTGTTCAATAAAGCCATTGCACTCTCAACAACCTATCTGCCAGGGCATTGCAGGATATCAAGGTTGACACATTTTCTCTGGCTTTGTAAAGACTACAGCTGACGGGAGCCCTACTTCCTTGTCCAACTGTGTTCCCACCGTCGAAGGCGTCCTGAAATTGCTATGGAATTCTGGATATTTAAATTTAGATGGCTCATTTCTACTGGTGAGATGCAGAAACGCTTGTATTTGCGTGAGGAAATGAATGACTTTTATGGCACATTATATGTTAATAACATATTAATGGCCATATATAGTGAAAGAGCAGAGGTGAAATTTCCCTTTAAGTGTATTTTGCACATCTAGCATAATGCACTTCCTCAACTGACGCGCATTGGGGGGGGGGGGGGCTCACGACAGCATCTGTGCCGCCGGAGAGTGTGGAAATGTTGTATTGTTTCCTAATGTTCTGCTTTGGTGAGTTAATCTTTGAGACCACAGGAATTCTAGGCTCTAGTCGGTCATTAAATCACAGTGCAGCCACTGATAGTCCCCGCTCTGCTCCACACTACCCCTTGAGACCACGTTCAATTTGAGCATCCTCACCAAGATGCAGGGAAAGAGATCCGGGCAAAATAAATCATGTCTAATCGGCCTCTGCAGAGAAGCAGAGCCTGCTCCCTCACACAAACACCTTCCCATATGCCATTGTAGTAAAAGTGTAATAGGACCTAGAGGAAGCCTAGATAGAGGAAAAACGAGGAGGCTGGTTGTGTGTTAAAGAGCCAATCAGCAGTTGAAACAATAAGAAAGTGTCATCCCCGCCCCTGTTTCGGTAAATGCTGAGGGATGGGGMTTGAGAAATGTACCCAATCATGTTTTGAGGCTATACAGTGTTTGTTTATATTTACTTTGTTTATAAACATTGGAGTAAAACAAGCTTATATGTTGGGTTCTGATGGAGTACAACAGTTGAACTAAGCTCATGAGGCATTTATAAGTTATATTCTTCAAGAATCAATGTGTACATATCGTTCATTTAAAAATCCAAAAATGTATGTAGCAACTGCAGATTGCCCATTTAACTTATATAGGCCTAAAGCATGAAACACACCAAATCTCTCTGCCGACAGACATCACAGTGGTAGGCCGGTTCTTCTCTTGCAAAAAAAAAGAAAAAAAAGAAGCTGCGTGCCGACGAACCTACCGATTCTTCTTGTAGAATCGCAATGCTCGTCAGTTGCCAACAACTTGACTTGAGCAAATCAAAGAGCACGGACCCCCATGTGGGAGAGCCAACAAAAGAAACACAGACATTTTCTCTGTACATCCACAGATGAGCCTGTCACACTTCATATGCAATGTAGGCTRTGGGATGGTAGCTCAGCTAAGTGCACAGATGCAATGCACAGAGCACCAATACTTCCTCCAAGCTAGCTAACCACTGTAACTAGTATTGACATAATTAAACCACAATGGACTAGCTAGTTTCCATGAAACAGCTGCCTGTGTTAGTGCAGTGTCCTTAGCTAGCCAGTTAGCATATTCACTAGCTAGCACAACATAGCTAACTTTAGCTAGCTAGCTAATCACTTGGCTATGAGCTGGCACTGGCCGTATGGGTAGTGAATTATATATATATATATATATATATCTTTGTCATCTTGCTAGGAAGTCATCTAGCTATGGCCATCTGGCTAGTATCAACAAGGGCTTTCTACAAAATAGCAACATTAGCTCAGATAGCTTGGAATCTAGACCATAAGCAACACGCTTAGATATGCATTGCCAAACAACGCTACTGCCACCTTCTGGTTTGGAGTATTTTAACAAGGCTGAGTGGCTGACAACTTCCAAGGTCTTTGCTGTGTGAACACAAATAAGATTGACTGCCGGCACCGTTCAGAGGTGGTCAGTACTGTCACCAGGCAAACATTTGACAAACCTACCGGTGTGTCTGAGCTTTAACTGGCAAGACTGCTTCCCTGGTCTTCGTTCGTTTCTGATTTGTAGTATTTTGAACATCCAAGTCAGGAAACGAGTCTTCTACTGAAGTAAGAAATGCAACGTTATCTGTCCATGCAGCTCTCAGTTAAAACGAGAAAGTTCCTAAACCCTTTGGGTAAAAACAGAGATCTGACAGTCCTAAGTGGCAAAAACAACAATTACATGCAGAGTCATGAGGGAGTATAATGCCTTGAATGGGCCTACTTTTTCTTGGTCTCTGAAATCACAGCACAGACATGTGAAGACTTGACACATTGGCAACGCTGCCTTCCTCCGTGTCCTTCTCTCCATTGTTGCGATCCGGTCTTTTGTGAAGTGAAAGTAATGTTGGGCCCTGCAGCACTTCTTTGCAAATAAGAGATTGCAATGTGTCCACTAGCATCAGCATCACAAAGCGAGATGCGTGGTGGTGGTCCCCCACCCCTTAGCCTGGGCTCCTACCCCGCCCCCTTTCCACCACCAGCCCTGGGGTATTGCCTAGATTTATCTGAATCTCCCAGTCTCTCTCTCTCTCTCTCTCTCGCTATGCTGGCTCAACAACTCCCAACCACCCACGGCTGAGAAAATACTAGGCTACATAATTACAGAAAATCCTGGGAGCAGATGGTATTCTATTTTATCCACTCCTTACTTTCATTTGTTCCACGAACTTGTTAATGGATAAAGCATTTTTTTTCTCTGCAGTCTAAATATTAGCTCCACTAACCTAACTCTAGGCAAGAAAGTGATCTAACTGAAGGGATGGGCAACCAACCAGGGCTGGGATTAAAATACTGGGCTCTGACTTGAAGAGAATGACTCACCGCCGTCTGACAAAACATATTTCCATCAGGCGGCTTTTGAGTTACCAGCTACGTCTTTAGACTGTCAAAGAAAGGGCCGGCACTAACACCTGCATACTGCATTCAATATTCCCTCTAAGCTGCGTGCAGTCGCGCAGCTCCCCTCGGACTGCCATGCAGAAGAAATATGAGCCTGCACAGAGAAGCACTAGATTGAACTTTACTTAACTGAAAGGGAAATCTCTAGAAAGCTAACACAATCAACATGTCACACTACTATGGGAATTGTGATTGAAAACACAATATTAGCCACTTTCAAAACTATGCAAGACATAGTATGCAAAACTAACTTTGCAAAAKATTATTTCTACCAGCATGTCAAATGTGCAACCAGAGAAAAAAATATATAATATATTTTTTTTTAAACTCTAGACCACATTTACTCCACACACAGAGACGTGTACAAAGCTCTCCCTCGCCCTCCATTTGGCAAATCTGACCAAAATTCTATCCTCCTGATTGCTGCTTACAAGCCAAAACTAAAGCAGGAAGTACCAGTGACTCGCTCAATACGGAAGTGGTCAGATGACGCGGATGCTACGCTACAGGACTGTTTTGCTAGCACAGACTAGAATATGTTCCAGGATTCATCCAATGGCATTGAGGAATAAACCACCTCAGTCACTGGCTTCATCAATAATAAGTGCATTGACGACATCGTCCCCACAGTGACCAGAAGTACATATCCCAACCAGAAGCCATAGATTAAAAGGCAACATCTGCACCGAGCTAAAGACTAAAGCTGCCGCTTTCAAGGAGCGGGACACTAATCCGGACGCTTATAAGAAATCCCGTTATGCCCTCAGACAAACCTTCAAACAGGCAAAGCGTCAATACAGGACTAAGATTGAATCCTATTACACCGGTTCCGACACTCGTCGGATGTGGCAGGGCTTTCAAACTATTACTGACTACAAAGGGAAACCCAGCCGCGAGCTGTCCAGTGACGGGAGCCTTCCAGACGGGCTAAATGCCGGTTATGCTCGCTTCGAGGCAAGCAACACTGAAGCATGCATGACAGCACTCGCTGTTCCGGGCGACTGTGTGATCACGCTCTCCGTAACCGATGTGAGCAAGACCTTTAAAACAGGTCAACAGTCACAAAGCCCCGGGCCAGACGGATTACCAGGACGTGTACTCAGAGCATGCGCGGACCAACTGGCAAGGGTCTTCACTGACATTTTCAACCTCTCCCTGACCGGGTCTGTAATACCTACATGTTTCAAGCAGACCACCATAGTCCCTCTTTCAAAGAAAGCGAAGGTAACCTGCCTAAATGACTACCACCCCATAGCACTCACGTCAGTAGTCATGAAGTGCATTGAAAGGCTGGTCATGTCTCACAACACAATCATCTCATAATCCCTAGACCCACTCCAATTCGCATACCGCCCAAACAAATCCACAGATGATGCAATCGCACTCCACACTGCCCTTTCCCACCTGGACAAAAGGAACACTTATGTGAGAATGCTGTTCATTGACTACAGCGCAGCGTTCAACACCATAGTGCCCATAAAGCTCATCACTAAGCTAAGGACCCGGGGACTAAACACCTCCCTCTGCAACTGGATCCTGGACTTCCTGACGGGCCACCCCCAGGTGCTAAGAGTAGGCAACAACACATCTGCCACGCTGATCCTCAACACAGGGGCCACTCAGGGGTGCTTGCTGTGTCCCCTCCTGTACTCCCTGTTCATCCATGACTGTGTGGCCAAGCACAACTCTAACACCATTAAGTTTGCTGATGACACAACGGTGGTCACCGACAATGATGAGACAGCCTATAGGGAGGTCAGAGACAACAACGTGAGCAAGACAAAGGAGACGTGAGCAAGACAAAGGAGATGATCGTGGACAACAGGAAAAGGAGGGCCGAACACTCCCCCATTCACAACGACGGGGCTGTAGTGGAGTGGGTTGAGAGTTAAGTTGGTTTCCACATCACCAACAAACTATCATGGTCCAAACACACCAAGAAAGTTGTGAAGAGGTCACGACAATGGCTTTATCCCCTCAAGAGACTGAAAAGATTTGACATGGGTCCACAGATCCTACAGCTGCATCGTCGAGAGCATCCTGACCGGTTGCATCACCGCCTGGTATGGCAACTGCTCTGCATCCGACCGTAAGGCGTTACAGAGGGTAGTGCGTATGGCCCAGTAAATCAGAGGCCACACTTTGACACCCCCCCCCCCCCCCCCTTTGTTTTTATGCATGGTCACTTTACCCCTACCTACATGTACAAATTACTTTGACTAACTTGTACCATCGCACATTGATTCGGGTACAGTATATAGTCTCATTATTGTTATTTTATGGTGTTACTTTTTTCTACTTTTTAACTTGACTTTATTCAGTAAATATTTTAACTCTATATTCTTAAAACGGCATTGTTGGCTAAAGGGCTTGTAAGTAAGCATATCACGGTAAGGTAAACCTGATGTATTTGGCGCATGTGATTTTTTAAAATCAAAACGAGAGCTGCACCTGCTCATATTATTTGCTAGTTAGTGCGTTATTAGCCCAGTTATAGATCATTTCTAGTCAACAAAGGGGGTGTGGTCGCTTCAAACAAGAGCACAAAATGCATGCATTTCTTGACATCTTTGAAAAGCGAGTCAGCTAATAGCTTTTCTTTTGTCTTAAAAAGGGGCAGTGTTGTATTTTGAGATGTCTTGAATAAGCTAAGTAGCCAATAGGCAGAGCGTAGCATAATTTGTCTGATTTTCTGTAATAATGGTATGGGAATAATAATGCATTTTATTTTGTAAAGGGGTTTCTTGCATCAACCAACATTTTCAGTCACCTTCTCTGAAAGACAAGTGGATAAACAGGTTAATGTCAAGCTCTGCATATTTTAATTCAAAAGTCTCATGGAATGTGGGCCTACATTGAACACCACAAATTGGCTGCTACTGTAGGCTGAATGTTAGAACAGCTACTTCCATGTTAAAATGTTATGGGATGTATTTTCTCCGTTGTTTTTGATGGTAGGCCACTCTGGCTATTTGATCATAATGTAGGCTTACCAAAGTAGCCTACTTGACCACTTAAAGTTGTAACTTAAAGCGGGTACAGCCTCAATGTTCACAGTAAACACAAACTACAAGTTTGCGCTCAGCAGACATGAAATTTGCTCAGTGCTGATTTTTTTGTTGTTGAGGGAACATTGATTGCTTTAATAGGTGTGGCCCGCCTGACCTGTCATTCTTCAACATAACAGTAATCTTTTATAAATGTACTTGTTCGCTCTAGAGCTGCTGGAGCTGGTGATAAGGACTGGGAGTTTGCAGTGGTAGGGGAGCTGGTGTGTGCCTGCCAAAGTGGCAGCAAGGTGTGAGGCAAGCCCTCCACAGCTCCTCATTTACACCCCAGTGAGAGACTGAATCGATCTACGATATGCCTCCAAGGCAATTAAACCCACAGGGAAAATCAGGTGCCCAACCCAACATTGGGGAAGGGTTGTGAGAGAGCAGACTGGATTATTATGACGTTTTATTAAAACTCAAGAAACAGTAGATTCACTACGAGGTTTAGCGGCACCCTGAGAAGCACGACAGAGGAAGGGGATTAGGAAACTAAAACAACTACGTAGGAGTTGAGAGTGAACGGATGGGACCGCTGGGACGGCCATGTTGCGTCACCGGCCAGAGAATGAAAGGCCCCATGAGGCATCTCTAGTGAGAGGGCACCAACCAGACTGTATGCCCAGTAATTCCATCTGACTCAACACCTATTCCAAGCATAATAAGGGTATCCAGTCATAATATCTAGGCTACCTTGCTAAAGCCTTGCATAGCTTAGAACAGACCTTGATTTTACATGAAATCGGTTGCTCAACAAGGTTTTCTCTTTCAGATGTTCTGGCCTGTAATGTTTAAGTGTGTGCTAATAGTAGTGATGAAGATAATAATCGATACAGTTATATATATCGTGATGTTATTTTAGACAATATTATACTTTGACTTCAAGACAAAAGATGAAAGCATTTTTTCTAGGTAGCGTTACCTACCGCTAGTCGGCTGTACCTGCGCCAAAACGCTGGTATTTTTCATCATAAAGCTTGTTTATCTTCTTTTAAAATAGTTAGCCAACATGTTTCCGGCACTTATTTTCATGACTGATCAAAACTCATTATAATTATGTCTCTCTGCAGGAGACTTATAGTGAGCAAAATGTTTGGAAAATCGAATCTCAGTATCGAGTTGCAATACATATAGAATCCCGAGAATCGCAATATATAATCGAATCAGCACCAAAGTATCGTCATAATATCAGATAGTGAGGTCCCTGGCAATTCCCAGCTCTAGCTAATAGTACCAATGAAATATTGATTCAATATTGACATTTTCCCCTCCATGGAGCTGGAGTCGTCACAGCTCATCACGAGACCTCCCTTTTTACTTTGACCACTGCATGCTCAGTTCACACCTGCTAAAAAAGCTTACTCTGCATGAACACGGACCAGTGGAGTGCAACACAGGCTGGGAGTAATGTACACATTAATGTTTTGCTGTCATTTAGTAGGCTAACACGCAGTTCAAAAACAAACCTGGCGGAGCGAACCTTAGTCAGATCCCAACTCATAGGGCCAGGTAGAACAGACCCCTCCAGCCTCCCTTCCACTGACAGACAAGCAGACCTATGGGAGAGGGCCGGGAGGGAGTGTGGTCCCACCAGGCCTTGAATTTCCCAGCCATGGCTGTTGATGACCCCTTGTGTGGCTGTAATGGCCCCTAAAAAGTGGCCCTTGTGCCTTTAAGTTAAATATATAATAATTATTCTCCCGGCTGCCAATAGCCGTGCTTTGAAGCACCTCACATGGGTCTCTCATAGGGATATGCAGCTCTCCTTTAAATGAACAAATCGATACGCATCTAGATACATTGGCTCCGATATGATAAATTTGAGTTTGAAACGATTCTGTGCTATTCCGGGTACTAATTGATGTGATTAAATAAGATTCGATGTAAAAAACGTTTTGCATGAACACATTCATTTTCCAATTAAAAATGAATATCTGCTGCTGATGGGAACTCAGGAGCTGGGCCTCTCTGAGCTGGATCTGTCTGAGATCACTTCTCTAAGCTGAGTGGCTCTTTGTTAGTGTCTGTGTGTGTGTGTGTGTCTGTCTGTCTGTTAGGGCTGGGCTACATATCGAATGTGTGTTTTTGCGTGATATTCGAAGTGTCTTTATTGCAAGAATCAAGGTTATTTCTTCTATTTTTATGAGCGTTTATGTCTCATGTCTTTTTGGTCTCGTCTCCTTCACTTCTTCTGTGCTGTGTGCACCTCCCATTTAAGCCAGGGATCTGGATAATGACGAGATTCTCATGTCTCCACCGAAACAATGGGAGTCATTGTTCAAAAGGCAGGCGACAAGGTTAGGTCCAAAATAAGCCAATAGAAACGCACTGGGCTTATTTTGGACTGATTTTGGGGAGTGTAACGTCGCCCTTTTCCTCTCTGTTATTACACACACACACACACACCAAGCCCCTCCCCTACCACTAACAACAACAAAGATGAGAGATCACTTCTTCCTCTCTGACATCTCACCAGTTGCATTTGAGTTTAGGTCCAACAGAATCTGTCATATTGACACCGAAACACATTACAGTAAAATAATGTCGTCTCAGAGGTGAAGTTACCGTTTTTATGTTTAAAGTATCAATTAATATTGATATGGGAAAATTCATGCTCACTTTGGTACCACGTACCGCTAGCATCATTTTAGCCAAAGGCTGTAATACTAGCTGTTTGGTCTGTGATTTATAAATGTGCAATATGCATAAAATACAATTATATAAGGATTTGGCAACTCCTCATTCTGAGAAATAAGGTAGGCCACTTGACTTCAACATCTGAACAAAGTGGACAGGCTAGCATGCTGTTCAAACAGCTGGAGATGGACGGCCTTGTTAGCTAGCAAATAGATCCAAGTTGGCGAAACTTGAAATATAAAGATTATCTGGCTACTCACTAGTACGTGAGCTTGTGCTTGAGAGATGTTTAATGAGAGCTATGTTAATTAAGCAATAAGGCCCGATGGGGTGTGGCATATGGCCAATATACCACGGCTATGGGCTGTTTTTATGCACAACGCAAAGCGGAGTTCCTGGATACAGCCCCTAGCTGTGGTATACTGGCCATATACCACAAATGAGGTGCCTTATTGCTATTATAACCTRGCTACCAACATAGAGCAGTAAAGTCAAATGCTTTGTCATACCCGTGGTATATGGTCTGATATACCACAGCTGTCAGCCAATCAAGCATTCAGGGCTCGAACAACCCAGTTGATCATTTTTTATAATGCCTGCTACAAGAAGTTAGTCATTATTAGTGAATGTGCATTATTATGATGGTTCTGATTACATTTGTAACAAAAAGGGCATTTTCAAAGACAGACTTGAAATGTTTGAAATGCAGTGTATTTGATCTTGAAATTGTACAACAAAGCTTATTTTGAGAAAATCGAGATATACACTGAGTGTACAAAACATTAGGAACACCTGCTCTTTCCATGACAGACTGACCAGGTGAAAGCTAGTCCCTTATTGATGTCACTTGTTAAATCCATGTCAAATCAATGAAGGGGAGGAGACATGCCCCGACGAATTGAGGCTGTTCTGAGGGCAAAAGGGGGTGCAAATCAATATTAGGAAGGTGTTCCTAATGTTTGTGCACTCAGTTAGGAAAAATAGAGAGACATGATTTGTCGGCCATAACGCCCAGCAGTAGTAGGTGGGTGTGAGTGTGTGTGTCAATGGTGTGTTTAGGCACCTGAGCTCAGCAATAGAGCAGAATGAGCATGAGTCCTTTATGAAATTACCCTGTTCATTTAAAACTGACCAAATACACTGACTGTTTAAAGAAAAAATACATATATAAACTTACTACACTACTTCTTATGGTGAACAACCTAAATAAAATTATTGAAAATCCCAATCAGAAGTTCGATTGAGTTGCGTCCAATCTGGTAAGCTACACAACTCCTATCTGAACGAATCGTGCCTCGAGTATGTTGACAGAATCAAGTCTTCAGACCCTTCACACTCAACTCTGGATTTAAAGCCAGTTCAACTTCTTGTTTTCATTGTTCCCCTCTACTCAGGGCCTGATTTAGACCTGGCACACTAGGTGGGTGCAAATAATTATCAAGTAGAACAGAAAACCAGCAGGCTCCGGACCTCGTAGGGTAAGAGCTGAATACCCCTGCTTTAGACGTTAATATTAATTATCCTACATTAAATATTTGTCAAATATGACTGCCGTTTAGCCAATATACTCTACATGACCGAAAGTATGTGGACACCTAATCGATGAACATCTCATTCCAAAATCGTTGGTCTCCCTTTGCTGCTACAACAGCCTCCACTCTTCTGGAAAGGCTTTCCAATAGATGTTGGAACATTGCTGCAGGGACTTGCTTCCATTTGCCCCCCAGAGCATTAGTGAGGTCAGGCACTGACATTGGGCGATTAGGCCTAGCTCGCAGTCTGCATTCCAATTCATCTCAAAGGTGTTCGACGGGATTGAAGTCAGGGCTCTGTGCAGGCCAGTCAAATCATTTCTGTATGGACCTCGCTTTGTGCATGGGGAAATTGTCATGCTGAAAAAGGAAAAGGCGTTCTCCAAATTGTTGCCGAAAACTTGGAATGTCATGGTATGCTATACCGTTAAGATTTCCCTTCACTGGAACAAAGGGGCATATCCCGAACCATCAAAAACAGCCCCAGACCATTATTCCTCGGCCACCAAAACTTAACAGTTGGCACTATCCATTCAGGCAGGTAGCATTCTCCTGGCATACGCTTAACCCAGATTCATGCTCCAGACTGTCAGATGGTGAAGCGTGATTCATCACTCCAGAGAACGCGTTTCCACTGCTCCAGAGTCCAATGGCGGTGAGCTTTACACCACTCCAGCCGACGCTTGGCATTGCGCATGGTGATCTTAGGCTTATGTGAGGCTGTTCGGCCTGTCCAGCTCACAACAAACAGTTATTGTGCTGATGTTGCTTCCAGAGGCAGTTTGTAACTCGGTTGTGAGTGTTGCAACAGAGGACAGCCAATTTTTACACGCTACAGCACTCGTGGTCCCGTTCTGTGAGCTCGTGTCGCCTACCACTTCGCGGCTGAGCCGTTGTTGCTCTTAGATGTTTTCACTTCACAATAACAGCACTTACAGTTCACCGGTGAAGCTCTAGCAGGGCAGAAATTTGACAAACTGACTTGTTGGAAAGGTGGCATCCTATGACGGTGCCACGTTGAAAGTCACTGAGCTCTTCGGTAAGGACATTCTACTACCAATGTTTGTCTGTTTGCTCGATTTTATACACCTGTCATCACGGGTGTGGCTGAAATAGCTGACTCCACTAATTTGAATGGTTGTCAAAATACTTCTGTACATACAGTGTATATAAAAGGGATATATAGCGCCTGTAAAGTTTGGCTAGATTTTATGGCGCCTCTGTAATGTCAGCATTGGTGTGGACATGAGGCTGTAGCCAATACGCATAGGCTATCACCTACACTTTGATATGTAAGCTAATTATGTACATTTACATACATTCATACTCGATCATTAGCCTTCAAAATAAAAGTATGGCATAATTCTACTATTTGTATTAATTTGCATCACTGTCAATTACATACTTTTATTTTGAAGGAAAACCGCAAATTCCACTTTTGTGCCAAATCCTTATTGTGGCTAGCTACACAACACAAAACCCGGTCCGGTCGAGCTTCACTAGACAGATGAAGCTAGCTGGCTGCTTATAACGTTAGCTTTGGGCAACAGGGTTAAGTAGCTGGCTAGCTATTTATTTTCATGAACTGAAGTTCAATTTCAATAGGCGAACAACAAGTGGCAACCTAACTAATACTTACTCACAAGGATTCCTAAATCATTGCTAAGAMTATTGAAAATGACTGCAGTTTCTACTGGTCATTGTTTTCAGGCTGGTTGTATTGGTGCTAGCTAGGTACCAAGCTAAAGCTAGCTACCCCAGAAGTTGCGGTCGATCAAATTATGCTTTATTACCAACGCGGTATTGTAAACACATCGTTTGTGGCCGGTGTTTGCTAGTTTGCACAGCTTTGACAGTGCTACTGTATCTTTTTTGACACGCAAAGACTCAAACGGCGTTCCATAGTATGTATGTTGTGAAGCTAATAGCAGTGACGCTATTACTGTGTAACTCCGGTAGGGCAACATCTGAAAAATAGCGCACATGATAGTGTGTACAAGCCAACATCACCCACAACAGAGAACGGTTGATTGTCAAGGGCAATGGATTCCATTATCTTGGCTTTAATGGATTTCGCCTTTAAGTTGTCACGCTGAAATTTTGCTATTCTTTCAAATGACTGCTCGACTTGTTGACTGCTCGATCCACAGCAGACAAGTTTAGGAATTCTGTGTTGCACGTATAGCGTAAAATATTACGTGGCGTCATTACGTCAAGTATCTACGTTAAATGGGTATGCACAACAGCTTTGACATCGGTTTTGCAAATCGGTGTTAAACTAGACATCGGCCGAAACACGTTGGCATTTTTAGCTAATATTGTCCGATTCCGATATGTTCACCGATATGTCATGCATCCCTCGTGAAAACATCTTACTTTCGATGTTCCCGAACAAATTTCACTTGGTTTCCCAAATTAAAAACACTAGGTAGCTGCAGGAACAGGGTTGGAGAGCACATGGCATACGGAGTTTGGCCAGAATATCATCGGTAATGCAGTAAGAGTGCATGCTCCTCACACAGTGGTTTATGCACGGAGAGAAATAACTGGAGTAGCCTACCTGGCATGATTGAAAAACAAACACGCGGGAAAGCGGCATCTGACATGTCTTTTTCCCCCCTGCCCATTTCATAACGAGACATTCTAAATCTAAACTCATTTTACAAAAGTATGTGGACAGCCCTTCAAATGAGTGGATTCGTCTATTTCAGCCACACCTGTTGCTGACAGGTGTATAAAATCAAGCACACAGCCATGCAATCTCCATGGACAAACATTGGCAGTAGAACGGCCTTACTGAAGAGCTCAGTGACTTTCAACGTGGCACCGTCATAGGATGCCACCTTTCCAACAAGTCAGTTTGTCAAATTTCTGCCCTGCTAGAGCTTCACCGGTGAACTGTAAGTGCTGTTATTGTGAAGTGGAAATGTCTAGGAGCAACAACGGCTCAGCCGCGAAGTGGTAGGCCACACAAGCTCACAGAACGGGCCTATCGAGTGCTGTAGCGCGTAAAAATCGTCTGTCCTCTGAAGCAGTGTAAATCACGCTTCACCATCTGGCAGTCCAACAGACAAATCTGGGTTAAGCGGATGCAAGGAGATCGCTACCTGCCCAAATGCATAGTGGCAACTGTAAAGTCTGGTGGAGGAGGAATAATGGTCTGGGGCTGTTTTAGATTTTTCGGGCTAGAACCCTTAGTTCCAGTGAAGGGAAATATTAACGCTACAGCATACAATGACATTCTAGATTATTCTCGGCTTCCAACTTTGTGGCAACAGCTTAGGAAAGGCCCTTTCCTATTTCAGCATGACAATGCCCCCGTGCACAAAGCGAGATCCAAACAGAAATGTTTTGTCAAGATTAGTGTGGAAAAACTTGACTGGCCTACAGAGCCCTGTCCTCAATCCCATCGAACACCTTTGGGATGAATTAGAACGCCAACTGCGAGCCAGGCATAATCGCCCAACAGAAATGTTCCAACATTTAGTGGAAAGCTTTCCCAGAAGAGTGGAGGCTGTTATGGCAGCAAATGGGGGACCAACTCCATATTAATGGTCATGATTTTGGAATGAGATGTTCGACGAGCAGATGTCCACATACTTTTGGTCATTTAGTGTAGGTTTTGATTTGTAAGACATTCTAACTGTTTGTATCACTTACAACTGAAGTTGCCAAATAACTCTAAATATAGCGTATAGGACCTGTTTCAAATGATCACTTTTACACTCAACATAGCCACTTCATATGTGCCTCCGAAATGGGAAAAATATCCTTTCCATTTTATTCAGCTAAGTTCAATGATATTCTTCTTACTATAAAATCATAAAACAATGGCATATCTTGTGTGCTAAATAGAGGTCGACCGATTATGATTTTTCAACGCCGATACCGATTATTGGAGGGCCAAAAAAGCCGATACCGATTAATCGGACRATTTTTTATTTATTTATGTGTAATAATGACAATTACAACAATACTGAATGAACACTTATTTTAACTTAATATAATACATCAATAAAATTAATTTAGCCTGAAATAAATAATGAAACATGTTCAATTTGGTTTAAATAATGCAAAAACAAAGTGTTGGAGAAGAAAGTAAAAGTGCAATGTGTGCTATGTAAGAAAGCTAATGTTTCAGTTCCTTGCTCAGAACATGAGAACATATGAAAGCYGGTGGTTCCTTTTAACATGAGTCTTCAATATTCCCAGGTAAGAAGTTTTAAGTTGTAGTTATTATAGGAATTATAGGACTATTTCCCTCTATACCGTTTGTATTTCATTAACCTTTGACTATTGGATGTTCTTATAGGCACTTTAGTATTGCAAGTGTAACAGTATAGCTTCCATCCCTCTCCTCGCTCCTCCCTGGGCTCGAACCAGCAACACAACGACAACAGCCACCATCGAAGCAGCGTTACCCATGCAGAGCAAGGGGAACAACTACTAGAAGGCTCAGAGCGAGTGACGTTTGAAACGCTATTAGCGCGCGCTAACTAGCTAGCCATTTCACTTCGGTTACACCAGCCTCATCTCGGGAGTAGATAGACTTGAAGTCATAAACAGCGCAATGCTTGACGCACAACGAAGAGCTGCTGGCAAAACGCACGAAAGTGCTGTTTGAATGAATGTTTACGCGCCTGCTTCTGCCTACCACCGCTCAGTCAGATACTTAGATACTTGTATGCTTGTATGCTCAGTCAGATTATTTGAAACGCAGGACACGCTAGATAATATCTAGTAATATCATCAACCATGTGTAGTTATTAACTAGTGGTTATGATTGATTGTTTTTTATAAGATAAGTTTAATGCTAGCTAGCAACTTACCTTGGCTTACTGCATTCGCGTAACAGGCAGTCTCCTTGTGGAGTGCAAAGAGAGAGAGGCAGGTCGTTATTGCGTTGGACTAGTTAACTGTAAGATTGCAAGATTGGATCCCCCGAGCTGACAAGGTGAAAATCGGTCGTTCTGCCCCTGAACAAGGCAGTTAACCCACCGTTCCTAGGCCATCATTGAAAATAAGAATGTGTTCTTGACTGACTTGCCTAGTTAAATAAAGGTATATAAAAAATAATAATAATAAAATAAAAAAATCGGCGCCCAAAAATACTGATTTCCGATTGTTATGAAAACTTGAAATCGGCCCTAATTAATCGGCCATTCTGATAAATCGGTCGACCTCTATGAACAAGCCTACAGCCTATGGGATGGTATACAGTAATCCCTCGTTTATCGCGGGGGTTACGTTCCGAAAATGACCCGATAAGTGAAATCCGCGAAATAGAAAACTTTTTTTTTTTTTACAATTAGCAACTATTACATGTATACAAATACAGTGACTCACGTGTAGGCCGTTTCACTGCTCTTCAGACTGGGCCGCTGCATCCTGACTGCGCTCTGCAGTGTTCTCTTCTTCTGAAGCCCGCGGTGCAGGTGTGTTTGTTCGGGAGAAGAACATAGTGATAGGCAGCTGTTGTCGCTCTTTTTTCTTCTTTGCAAAAAGATCCTTGTACACCGACATGCCACCATCGATTACGTTGGAGAACTGTAATGAACGGCTCATCAAAGGGTCCCATTCCTCAGCTACTCGCTTAAGTTCAGTGGCCATTCGCACCATGGTTGCTAAGCGACCAAGCGTTAGTCCTTCCTTCCTTCCTGGCCAACTTAATGTAAATTTGCCAAGCTGTTTTATGTACGTACACATAACTGCACGAGACGACAAAATGAAGCACAATTCGTAGCATGTTTTGATACAAGAAGCGGGAGTGAGTTTTTAGCGAATCAGAATGCAGAGCACAATGCACAAAAAAAAAAAAAAAATGCATTATGAAAATCCGCGAAATAGCGAATCCGCGATAAGTGAACCGCGAAGTGGCGAGGGATCACTGTATAGCCAGATAACATACAGTAAGCCAAGTAACTCATTCTGTTCTTCTGAAATACATTTTCTTCATATCATGTTTCTTTAGACCTGCCAAAAATAAATAATGAATTTATTGTGATGTATTTTAATTGATTTATTCTACCTTTTTTGGTTTTTGGGGTTTTTTTTTATGTAGATGTTCCAAAAGGCACGCATCAGTGGCTTATATCCGTGGAGGCCTGGAGATGCTAAATGTGTTTATGTTAATTAACGGTCAATTACTGTGACAATTACTCAATTGCATGACAATAACCGGCTGACAAAATGTATGGCCGCCACAGCCCTAGCTCTTATTTCTTAAATAACAAGAAATAGGTTTCAACACAAAGCCCTAGTTGTTAGTAAAGTCAAATTAAAATGAAGACTAATTTCAGCACCCATGCGCTGTCCATCTCTGATTGATTGTGCCGCGGCTGCCGCTTCAATGTAATGCAAGTTGTGTAAGTTACTCGTATCTGGCTTATTGTGAGGGCAACATCTCTGATAAATAGCTTAACCATGGGCAACAAAACATAGTGTTTATTCAAATCAATTATAGCAGCAGCAAGCTATCAAAGTTTACCTCCAGTACTCATCTTCGTGCTCTCAAACTGAACAGGACATCAGTAATCCACGTGCACAGACGTTGCGTTCCTTGTATGTACATTGTTATGCTTCCTCAGTTGCTATGATGGTTTCCTTACTAGGCCTGCACATGTGCAAACATGCCCAGCAAATATAGTCTGATTCTGGCCCAATTGTACAATCGTACTGCCAGAGGTGCGGCCAGGTGTATGTACTATACCGATTACTAGGTCACTACAATTTGGACTGACTGAATCGTTAAATGTGAGGTTTTCCAATGGTTAGAGCCCGTAGAAAGCAAAATTGTCTAGTGTATTGTTGCCTTTAGACAAGCCAAAGCATAAACCTAATGCAGCTCACAGAGAGGAGAGAAGAGTGCTGCACTGCAGCCACTGATAGATAACGCCTGTCATTAAACACAAATGTAGTTGCATTGGTAGAATTATTTTTACTAGGCTATAGGCCTAGTTTGACCAAGTAGCATCCTATTAATTCAAAACACCCCATAAGACGACTCATGTTGGAAACGTAATGTGTCTATTTTGGATAAGATGAATGAAACAGCTTCCAGTACAGGCTACAGGGTTAGCCTACACGCGGAATATCTGGTCGGTTAATTACCTTCTTTGCAAAAAAGTGGATTTCAGGTGCAGAGGACACAATTGCACCATTCCTTCATTTGGCTGTCAGGCCTCATCAGCTCTACACACACTATTGCCATGATTGTGGCTGATGCTCTTGGAACAGATCAAATTCCATTTTCACTCTTTGGTGGTGCAAAAACAACCAACTCAAGACCTCTTTCTAAATTAAAATGGTTGTTGGTGCCAAAATCATGGTAAATGGTCAGAGGTCTGCCCCTACCAAAAAGGGCAATTTCAGTGGTGTGACAAATTGGAGAATTGAGTAGAGTGCTGGGTTGAGAAAAAAGATTGGGGGTTATTGTGCTACTTAAAAACAACACTGCAATGAAAAATAAAGCCCCACACAGGCCTGCCTTTTGGTTTATCGTTTTGAAATGGGGCAACACTGCTTGCTTGGGTTGTTGGAATACATATTGAGTAACATTCAGTACTAATACACATTTAATACAAATTACCTACATACAGCTTAGGCTATACCATATGGGAGATAGAAAAAGTCTATAGCTGACTCCAGAAACTGTAACAATTGGCCATAACATAACATGAGAAGAATTGCCACTTGCATGCAGCCGGTGGAAAATTCCCATAGTGGCCATAACAATCCTTGCAGGCTTTTACAAGACTTGAGATCAAACATAACATGTCTGATAAAGCAAAGGTGCATAAGTACAGGAGCCAAGAGGCATGCTGTCTTCAATGACATTGTGAAGTGTGTTTACGTAATGACTGGAAAAGGTCGTACTTACCTATCAGTGATACTGGACTGTGTGTCGCTCATTGGGCTTCCGTTTCTAGATTTGCTGTGATTTATATCCAATTATCATTTTCCAAAGTATGATAAGACAGACTCTTTGAATAGCCCTTCCCTAACATCCGTCTATGTTGAAGAGATGATTGAAAAAGGTGATGACATCAACAACAAAAAATCAACAACATTGAGAGCTGAATCTCCAAATAACAATGTCATGAAWACACCTTCAATTGTCGGCGATAGACTCCCAGTGAAAAACAAATGTCTGGGTATGTCCTAATACTGAATTCAATAGCTCAATGTAATAGTTTTGCAATCATTTGCAGTGAAATGGTACGTATTTAGTGAAGCCACGGATGATAATGCAATTTTCGCGACTGTAGCAATTTCGTGAGATAAATTAGGACCTCTAATAAGCCCTCGTCTTACGTCGTGCAGCTCTCCACTTTATCGCACAAGACACCAGGGTCGGGTATGATGTTCCTATTGACAATGATGTGTTCCTTTGGAAAATGTTGATACAGGCTCCACTTTCACTCTTGCTGCCCTATAGAAAATGCAACCAGTTAACCTTGGCCTGGTGTAGTAACAGCCAGCGTATCTTTTTTTTTTAAGATGTTGAAAATCGAGTCAGTCTCATTTGGTGTTCCCAGCCTCCAGGTTTGCCTTTATCCGTAGACGAGCAGCCAGCCCCTCGTGACCATGAGAATTTCCAAAAACTGACAAGTCTGAGTTGAAACCCGTGAACTCGTGAATTAACTAGATAACTATTAGTAATTATTGCAGCAAAATAACAAACTATGTACTATTCTTAGCTTGATCAGCTAGCTATAGCAAATGCATAATTTTTTCCTAGCTAGCTATTGCACTATTTAGCTTGTTAGCCAATGTGCCCCTCTAAATTTGTTGGGAGCTTCAGTTCAGATAGCTTGAAGCTAGCCAGACTCTAACGTTAGCTAGCTAACTAGCGGTTAGTTAACTCCAGTGAGTGGAAAATCCAACGCCTTTTCCTCCAGTAGACTCGAAACGTGTCCAATAATATACGTTTTCCTTAAAAGTTAAGAGTGATAGTTAGCTAAGAAAAAAAGTAAATCATTGAAATTCAGCCGACTGAATACATTAGCTAACTACTGTACCTTGCTGCTGAGTCTCGACCAACGGTGGCTAGCTAGCTATCTACTGTACCAACGAAAACGGGATCACTTTAAGTAACTAGAAAACTTTGCTTCGTATGCTCCGACAATTCTGAATGTCATTCCAAAAAACGAAATCACAAAAACAAGCTTAGCAAAAAATATAATACGTGTCCCGACGAATATATATGAAGTCCTCACGACCTAAGGAACCGTTTCAAATGTTTCTTGTAGATCTCCTTCGGGTTGCAAACATCCACAAAACTTAACGGAGCGCAGTTTTCATTGACTCCATGTTTCCAGAATTCAGACAATTTGAGTTGTTTCTCTGCAGAATTCCCTTGGATGTCTATGCTAACAAGGATAGCTAGCTAACAAAATAATTATCTCATTTACAAAAAATAAACACTGAGCCGGTTATCACTTTAGAATAATGCGATTATTAGAATGTGTTTCCAGATGTGTTATTGAGGAGAAAAATACACGACTTTCTACAATTTCACAAAATATCAGGATAACTACGCCCTGGCCAACAGCTCCCAATTTGCGTCTGTCTACTTCCGCCGAAAGAAAACATGCCAGACTATCATAAATAATAACAATAATAATAGTAATACATTTGTCTTTTTAATTTTTCATTATGGTGTCTAATTGGATGCCATTGGCAAATGGGATTCAAATAAAAACCTTGCCAGACTTTCATAAATAATAATAACAATACATTCGCCTTTTTCATTATAGAGTCTGATTGATTGGATGTCCTTGGCAGATAGGATTACGAATATATTTTACGGTAGACCAAATCTATTTTGAACTTAAAATGTAGATACATTTTCTGTGAAACCTAAAATTATCATTGTTATTATTGGCCTAAATATTATCACATTGGTATTCTACAACACCATCTTATATTCCCCTCATTGTATCTACTTATATATTTGTGTTAGACCACTTCTAAAACATCTGACACTCCAAAATCAAAGTTTGTCAGATGTTTTTAGGTCTCATAAAGTGGTCATAAATGTCAAGAGGAGTCCATGTTAACTGTTGTATGCCTCCAACCCAAATGAATGAAAACAAGGCACAGAATGAAATGAGATCCCTATACCACACCCATTCATTTGCGATTCAAGTATACTGTATACTTGGATCTACACAGCAGATGGTTAGGACGTGGACTCATCAGGACTCACCTTTTAGGGTGTGACAACTTCTGACCAACTTTAATTTGTGGGAGAACTATCCCATTAAAAYGACCAGTTAATAAAGTACAATCATTTCCTGCTGTGACAATCATAACTCATAAATCATAACACTTTACAGGGATAAGTGGTTATGGCATTTAGCAGCAAAACATGTTCRAACTTTTTTGGTTGAGGACTATACTACAGTATCATGGAGGATTTGGTGATTTACATATGCCTCCATGTGGACAATTTGAATATTTCAAGCAAGGAGAACTCTGTGATGGCTTTTGCACAATAAGCCTACCCTACAGTATGGSACAAGGCTACACTACATCTCTGATTGTAATGTAGACTAGTATCTCTTTAAAATTGTTGTAATAATAATAAAATAAATACATGTAAAAGTTCATTGCACCAAATGGCAAACTAGTAGTTCCCTGAGTAAAAACAAACCCTCTTCAAATTGTTCAAAAACGTTTTTATACTATATAGGCCTACTGGGRTGCAATCAATTTGGAATAATTTACTTGATATTACAGCACATATTTCTATACCAGCTCTGTATTCAGGGTATTTATTGAACACACAACAAAAGTAAACATTACATTTGAACACGTATAAAGTCACAAAGGCACACTTGTATGATTCTCCCTTATCACAGACACAGGGATGGTGAAAGTTAATGTTAATATACCAATCCACATATCTAACTATTTGGGCACCAGATTTAAATATTTAATATAAAAGTAGTGAATTTCAAATAKGAATGCATACAATATTGGGAAATGTGACCTTGCCTCATACTGGAACATTTCAACCAATACAAAACATTTAGCACAAATCACTGTTTACCAGTTGGTATTTTCAACAAATTTACAATGACTAATGACTAATATACCCAATCAAGCAATGGAATGCCACTAAACATATAATCACTTTATTCCAAATTTGTTACTGATTTGTTGTTGCTGTGAACTTAAACGAAAAAACGTTGTGAAAAGCATTATTGTAGCTAAATCGAAAGGCAGATATCATAAGAAACATGTCGCTTTTTACTGAGTTTTATGTTATATAAAAGCCAGTGTCATGCACTCCATATGAATATGCATACAATACACAACCTATAACACTGCAATCTCAGCGAGCGTTTATAAACATCTTCCAGAAAATGAAATGGAACATGGGATATTCCATGGCTTATAAGGAGTACCACAATTTAAATTAGACAAATTAAGACTGAAATTAGAAAAATGATCCAACGCATTGCAAAAAAGTTGAATTTCTGCAGGAAAACTACTGCATACAATAACAAAATACTGCAGAAGTTAAGGAAACAGTCAGTATTGGTTCAATTTCACTGCCTCAAAACAGGTGTGGCCTAATCTATGATGGTTAGGGAATGTTACGTCATCTGGATGGAGGGAATCAATGGATGGATGTCAAAAGTGTCTGTTTCCCAATAGTCAACTTATTGCTGGATACAAGATTAGAAGAATATACTATTAGGTTACAGTTCATTGCAGTAAGCTTGTGAAATACATCTGTTCATCATATTGGCACTAGGTCCTTTGGTTTCAATGACAAACTATGTCGCAATTGTTTTTGCTACAGCTGTACATTTTTCAAGATGCTWTCGCAACAATCTCTTGCACTTGTTTTTTAATGAAAAAGCAAACAAAAAATGTACAAGTTTTTAGCTAAATACCAAAAAAATWGTCCTCAATAATCATATAGGCCCAAAGAATGGCTTGACTTTGACCCCATGTTTACAGTATGCACAACCAATTGTATAAAGGTGGTCTATTAGTATAAACATTGGATGTTTTTATTCATCAGGATAAGGAAGTCTTTCAGTCTGTTTTTCCGTCATGTCCGTTAACTGCTGCCGCTCTGTGTTGGTTTCTCCAGCGTCTGTATTTGGATTGACTCTTGCGGTAGGCGAAACGACCAATGTCCACCATGAACACCCAGGATAGCACATACATGGCAACTCCCTCACACTTTATAATGAACCTGGGCCATGGGGAGATGAGCTCGCAGTACAACATCCTTCCGCCAACCACTATGCGCATAAACACAAATAGCACTACAAACAGAAGATCCACCGCCTCCCCTGTCAGGCTCTCATAGCGACCCAACTGTCTCAGGAACCAGCGAGCTTGCAGAAGGGGGTTGGTGATCTCACTGGCAAAGATTACGGCGCATGACTCAATGCCTGATTCCCCCAAGCTCAGGGTCAACAAGATACCCAGGATGCTCATGGTGTGGTGGATCAGCATCACCGGTCCCTCTGTGCGGAAGTAAACACACCAGCCCATATCGAAGATGAAGTAGCCCAGGCTAATGACCATAGCAGTGATCTGAAGGGGGGTGTTCTTAGTGCCTKGAAACAAGATCACAACGTTATTGTAAACACTCTTCATGGTTAGTAACATTGTCATACACACATCAAATTATACTAGGCAAGAAACTCTACATGAAGAACATTTGGTTATGGATGTAAGCCTTGGTTCTCTGAGTAGATGAATGGGTCGCCAAACGACCTATGGAAACTCCTTCCCCTTCACGCGATGAGATGCTTAATATCAAAGATGTTTACAGTCACGCCCCTCCCTTACTGTACCCATGTGACCTGTCAATATAAAGGGCGGTGTGACGTGACATACTGTCTATTACTTCACTTGAATTCCCCGGAGGTGGAGGAAARACATGAACGCTTGGCGATCCGTTACTCTACTCAGAGAACCAGGGCTAAATCCGTAATGTTCTCTTTCGTTTTAGTAAAGGGGCTGCTGTACCAAACAGGTGGTTCAGGCAACAGAGTGGGATACCTCATCATTAAACCTTAGTCTAGATGAGTCCCTGGGAAGTCCTTGTATGTACCACAGCAGGGTTTCCAAAACCTGTCCTCGGGCCCCCCCCAGACATTTAAATGTTTTGTTTTAACCCTAAACTGCCAAACCTGCTTCAGTTAGTCAAAGGCTTCATGACTAGTTGGYTAATTGAATCAGGTGTGCCAGTTTAGGCGTAAAACAAAAATGTGAAATGTCTGGGGGGGCCCGAGGAAATGGTTGGGAAACCCTGCACCACAGGATGCAACAGAATATATTAACCYAACAGGGTGGATTAAATGCCAACTGTAGTATACAACTGTAAGCACAAACAAGCTGAAAGCTAGAACTTAAAACATGAGAGGCTTCAATTAGGTGTAACAGCACCAAGAGTAAAAGGCCTCTGTATAGAACATCCATCTCACTGATGGTTGATAAGCATGTACAAGGTTCACAGTACGCTCACTTATCTGGGTTGAGAGAGGGTGCTGTGTTCAGAACCWCAGACACCACTGATGGTGTGGACATAACATTGAGTCTGTAATACCTCGTGAAAGTAATGGGTGTTGATTCCAGGGAGGCCCCTCTGAACAAGGCCCATGAGGTGGCCGTACCCCTAGTGGAGTGTGCTACCATGCCACCTGGAGTTGGTGTACCTGCTGCAACGTATGATTTTGACTAACACTGCATTGGTAATCCAATGTGCCAGTCTCTGCTTCGAGACAGTGCGACCTTTGATGTTCTCCCCATAACACACAAAAAGCTGTTCTGTTTGACGAACAGTTCTTGTTGTGGCAAGATGGTCACTCAATTCCCTAACCGTGCAAAGTGTATGCAACTCACGACTCTCCTGTGAGAAGTGGGGAGGCTGTCATATACATATTCAATGTAGATGGGGACTTCCCTGCAGAAATAAGCTTCTGGAGAAAAGACAAAATGTCAGTAATTGGGCAGGAAGATGGCGATTCTGCATGGGCAATACATCACTTCCTGTACACGTTCCACTTGTTGGAATAGAGTCTTTGTGTAGAGGACCCCCTTACTGCCTGTATTGTATCAATTACTAAGGAGGGTACAGCTACAAGGCGGTCACGTTCAGGGGCCACACACACACACAACTTCAAAATGCTGGGTTTGCCATTTGCTTGTGACAGGAGGTCCGCTTGAAGAGGGAGTTCCCATGGTTGGGAGGTTGTCCGCTGTACAAGGTCTGAAAACCAGTGACTCTGTGACCAATGAATAGCCACAAGTAGAACTGACGCGTTCTCAAGGCTGATCTTCCTCAAGGCCTGAGGGAGCGAGGGAATTGGTGGAGACGCATAGAGCAGCCCCCTCGGCCATCAGTGTGATAAGGCGTTGACCCCGAGTGGGCCTGCTGGACCCTTCATGGAGAACCACATAGGACAATGTGTTGAGTCTCGCAATGCGAACAGATTGGTCCCAGCAGGTGTATTGCTCTGAGGCATGTAAGGTGTGTGTTTGCCCAAAGCAGTAGCTCCCTTGCTACCTGGTGTAGTGCCATTGACCTCAGTCCGCCCTGGCAGTTGATGTACGCAATCACTGTCGTGTTGTCTTTCCGTATCAGTACATGTTCGGAGGAAGTGCTGGAGTGCAAGGTGGATGCCTTGAGCACCAGTACGTTGATGTGAGCTGTTGTCTACCGGCTCTTGGCCGGTAGGGATATCCTTGTCTCAGTATGTAAAAAAAAWAAAATAATGTAATAAAATGTATGCACTCTACTGTAAGTCGCTCTGGATAAGAGCGTCTGCTAAATGACTAAAATGTAAATGTAATGTTGTCCATGGTGCTGACTATACACCACGAACCCCTTACTGGTTCAAGTCTGCTCCCCATCCCTGTAGGGATGTGTCTGTAATCAAAGTCATCTGGTTGTGAACTGCGCCTAGGAGAACTTCACTAGGAGTTTGAAGTGCTATTCACCACCATCGTAATGCTCTCTAGCAACTCACTGAAATTATCAGCTTTTTGTGTTTGTCCATTCTGGGACATAGACTGTGTCTGTTGTACCATCACTGTATTGGCCTCATGTGGAGCAAGCCCAACAAAACAACGTGACCTAGAAGTCTCTGACTCTCTAGCACTGTCACCTATTTCCTCAGTTTGAATGAGATTTTTTAAACAATACCACTCTTTCCGGCAAGAGTTTTGCTCCAGTGTACAGTGTCAAACCCAGGAAGCGCACACACTGAGTAGGGACAGAGAAGTATTTTCCAAGCTCATTATTAGTCCCAACTCGGAGAGGTGATGCGAGACAATGACTGTGTGTGCCAAGGCTTTGTGACCCTACACATACTAGCCAATCGTCTAAGTACTCCAGGACCCCGACTCCTGCTTGGCGAAGGGGTGTTGACGCTGCGCTTATGCAATTTGTGAAAGCAAGCGAGAAACTTGCGGTAGGACCAAGGCTCTGTGTGCTGTTATGCAGAGTGTACTCGGTCTGCATGTGGTGCATCTCTGCCTTTTCCGAGGGCAATAAGGCCCTCCACCTATTTGGTATGGATGAGAGTGTCTGTTCCTTCACTGCTGAGCAGTTGCTGCCTGTCTGAGCCTTGTAAGTGGGTCGCTGCTGGGCCGAAAGTCTGGCCGGGTAATATGGGTATAACTAAGAGTGGAACTTTCTCTTTGTCTGGGAGCTTGGACTGCGCTAACCATAAATGGCGCTGTGCAACACACAGTGTGASCAAAGTTTTCCCAACCATCTTAGCATTGCCCTGAATGCACTGGATGAGCAGATCTGTCACTGTCGACAGTTTTTTCATGGTCTTAGTGTCGTAGATTGTGGAGAGGCGTGCCTGCAGCTACTCCTGAAAGGAAGCCAGTATCGTTGCTGAATTGCCAAGCCTAGCGGCTAGAGAGGTGCTGTCATGTGTCCTGCGTAGGAAGCAATCAAATGCCCTGCATTGTTTGTAAGCCAGCTCTTGGTTTGAACTGTGACAGAGAAAAGCAGCAGAACAAGTGAAGCAAATTATTTATCCATATGGGGGAAATGGCCAAAACCATTCTTGTCTGCATCATGAACTGTAGCTAAGCGAGTGCATTTGCTTGGCACGGCAGGGGTTCTTTGATTTGGCGTGTTTCATGTGCATTGGAGCTCACGCACAAAGTCTTTGAACAACAGGAGGCATACCTCAGTCTTTGAAGAACTGAATTCATCAAACTTGAATGTGGACATCATGGCAGAAGGGGCGTGCTCCACATTGAGGTTCCTGCTTGCCCTCTCAATGATTTCAAAGGATATTTTCTGGTCGACTGTCACTGCCAGTAGCAACGGTCATCAAAATTGTTAAAAGGTTTTAGAAACAATTCCAATAAATGCAACAGTTGGACAATGGATGAAGATACTCCAAACTGTTTGAATCCATCAAGTATTGACTCAATTATAGCACAGAAAACATTTTACTGGCACAGACAAATAATGAATGGAGTGGGATTTTGGTGGGAAATCAGGTATTCCATTTGTCAAATTTAACTCTATATTTTTTTGAATGACTCATATATACTACATGTTCTGATGGTATCAGGTATTTATTTTATATTTTGTGTTAAAATAAAGAAAACTATATGTGCCTAATTTGCATAAATACACACATTAATACATTAAGATAAAGGGGTGGAACAAGGCTGCAACCACAAAAATGTCTAGGCCTACCTGCACTCACCTGTGCTGTCTAGACTGCCTCATTAATTACTGTTGTTGTCACATTCTGTTGCATAATTCAACAAGTGAGTCAATAGCAGGTTACACTCTGATAAAGAATCAACACGCTTGGCTCTATATTACATATATCTATACATACTTTACATTGTTTGCGAGATCAGACATAAGTCTTCATTTTCAGAAGTTGCTTTCCTTTCAGTGCATCTAATTATTATAAAAATTATAACTTTTTTCAATTCAACAAAAAATGAACACCCATCAAAATAAAGTTATCTTTCTTCTCTTCCTTGTGACGCAAGAGTCGAGATGATGTGTTAAATCCAAGATTAAGCTTTAGCATTCTTATAAATGCAACGGAAAGAGAATGTATTCCATTGAGCCCATTTCAGCCACCGGGGTGTGTTTGACAGGCCCTTACAAACATTTCCACGTCGTAACGTTAACGTGAAAAAACGTCAGGCACAAGCAAGAGTACGAAAGAGTCGCAGGAGTAAAATGAAAGCAATCAATCCAGGGAGATTTAAGTGACAAGTGGATTTTGCACCCCTCAAACACAGGAAATTGATGGCTGAAAAATACAGATCCGCAGGTGGGCGGGGCATGAGCATTGCTACTGCCAGGCTGACAGGCTGGGACTGGACGATGCTAGAGCCATGGTGCATACCATCATTATCATCATCATCATCATCATCATCATCAGAGTGATCATAGTCGGCGGCATAAGACTGGGAAGCTCGTGGACAGTACATCAGTGTCGTCCGACTCAACAACCGCACTCTGTTCAGAGGTAGGGGTTGAGTTTGGTACCGGCGAAGGAAGTCTGGCCAGGATGTGCTTGAGGGTGGACTCAATGGTTGCCATGTGGATGCCCAGTGACAATCTCCTTGCGCACCTCAGTATGGCGAGATTTGTGCCCAGGCGAGGATAAGAAATTGTGTTAATTGGGTGGTGGATCACGAGGTGAGTGAGACCTGTAACTTGACCTGGAGTGTTTGAAATAATCTGCAGAGGAAGGTCTACGATCAATGATCTGTGTGGCAGACTCATCTGATGACAGTCTGGAGGTTCCGCCCACAAAGCTCTCAAATCGAGATTTTAATCTGTTTGAATTTCTGACACTGAGTACAACAGGTGCTACACTGTGAAGCCGCTTGAGCATGTTCAACTCCCAAGCAGATGAGTATCTCATCTGAGGCTGGGAGATGTTTCTCACACTGTTGACACGGGTGGAATGACATTCTGAGTACAGCACTGAATCTGTGTGCAAGGAACGGATTTCACACAATTGGACACACAAGGGAAGTGTGTTCCAAGAAAAAGTCGCTATAATACAAAAATATATGCTAAATAGCTTTGTGTCTTGATGTGCCTCAGTGTCTGCTTTGATGCTGCGAGCTGGTGCCTCGGTGTCGGCTTTGGATGCTTTGAGAGAATAGCTAGCAACACTAAGCATCAGCTCTGATCTGTAGAGATAAGGGGGCGAGACTCCTGCTTAAATACGTAGCAAAATCCTGGCTCGAGACTCCCGCCGATATAGACGAACTCAATACATTTCATGCACGCTTCGACAAAAACAACACAGAGTCGTGCACGAGGGCCCCGCCGTACCAGAGGACTGGATGATCTTGCTCCCCGAGGCCRACGTGAATAAGGTTTTTAATCTGGTCAACATTTGCTCGCAGGCATCTCCACGGTCATTTTCAAACTCTCCTTGTCCCAKTCTGTAATCCCCACATCTCAAGCTGACCACAATCATTCCTGTTCCCAAGAACTCTAAGGCCACCTGCCACACTAACTACTGCTCTGTAGCACTAACATCTGTAGTCATGAAGTGCATTGAAAGGCTGGTCATGGCACATATTACCTCCATCATCCCAGACACCCTAGACCCACTTCAATTTGCATACTGCCCCAACAAATCTACAGACAATGCAATCTCAATTGTACTCCACACTGCCCTCTCCTACCTGGACAAGAGGAATACCTATTTGAGAATGCTTTTCATCGACTACAGCTCAGAATTTAACACTATAGTGCCCTCCAAACTCAGGACCCTGGGACTGAACACCTCCCTCTGCAACTGGATCCTGGACTTCCTAACGGGCCAACCCAAGGTGGTTAGAGTAGGCAACAACACCTCCGCCACGCTGACTCTCAACACGGGGGTCCCACAGGGGTGTGTGCTTAGCCCCCTCCTGTACTCCATGTTTATCCATGACTGTGTGGCCACGCACATCTCCAACTCCATCATCAAGTTTGCTGATGACACGACGGTGGTAGGCCTGATCACCAACGGAGATGAGACAGCCTACAGGAAGGAGGTCAGRGAACTGGCAGTGTGTTGCCAGGACAACAACCTCTCCCTCAATATCAGCAAGTCCTAGGAGCTGATCATGGACTACAGGAAATGAGGGGGGGGGGTCAATAGATTCAAGTCTCTCCCGTGTCCACATAACTGAGGACTTAACATGGTCTCTTCACACCAGAACAGTCGTGAATGGCTAACAACTACTGCTCTCCATCTCCCACAGACTGTCCACACTGACTCTATATATGCCCATCCACAGGTCTCTACCAACTCCGACACAACCTATGCTGCTGCCAAAATGATTATTGATTTGATTTATTACTCTATTTCGCTGCTGTYCATTGATTATTGATTGCCATTACTATTAGTATTTATCCTGTTACTGATCACCATTACTCCTGTTTATATCTATACACTGTGTTCCATGACATAGACTGGCCAGGTGAATCCAGGTGAAAACTATGATCCCTTATTGATGTCACCTGTTATATCCACTGATTGTAAATGAAGGTGAGGAGACAGGTTAAAGAAGGATTTTTAAGCCTTGAAACAATTGAGACATGGATTGTGTATGTGTGTCATTCAGAGGGTGAAGGGGCAAGACAAAATATTTAAGTGCCTTTGAATGGGGTATGGTAGTAGGTAGTAGGTTTGAGTGTGTCAAGAACTGCAACGCTGCTGGGTTTTTCAAGCTCAACAGTTTCCAGTGTGTATCAAGAATGGTCCACCACCCAAAGAACATCCAGCCAACTTGATACAACTGTGGGAAGCATTGGTTGTTCTGAGGGGAAAAAATAGGTGCAACTCAATATTAGGAAGGTGTTCCTAATGTTTAGTACACTCAGTGTATATTACTATATTACCGTAAGTATTTATATAGTCCTGCAACAGCACCATCTAGCGGTCAGAACCTGGTAATATCAGGATGTGGATGCGACATAAACCTAACAACTTAAAATTACACATTTCTGAGAATACATTGCATAGGATGCAGAAACAATACTCCGAGCTGCAGCTCCATACTACTTATCAGGCAWAGAGAACTGATACTGTATACTCGTGTGGTGTGGTGGTCCCTGGGTGGCTTTTAACAATTTATTTGGATTCCTAATGTCTTACTCATCGTTACAAAAAAGTTTGTAATTGGATGTAAGGTACTATATTTATTGAATATTATATGAAGCATACGCATTAAAATTGCCAATTTGGATAAAACCAATTAGCTTAATTTCTCACAGATCAAATTTTATCTGAACAAAATAATGTAGCAAAAATGCTAATTTTATCTGTAGAAAGATTTTCAGAATAGAACCAACGATTTCAGAACAATATGAGAGGGTGGGTGTTATGGCTTGCTGAAATGGCACGGAATGATCCCTATACCAACTTAACCACCTTTAGAAAAAGGTGTTCTAGAAGCAGCACTCTACATGGCAACGAATACACTGTTTCCGTGCAATTAAATAGTGAGCATCTTACCTGGATGTGTGAAGGGCCAAGGTCCTTCCACATAACCTATGTAGGCTGTTATGCAGACTGCCAGGATTCCATGGAGCAGTGTGACCAGCCTACAGTTCCACTCAAAGCCACGGCTTCCATTGGTGTTACAAAGTAGTGTGTAGAGAGTGATCCAGCCTGTTAGGCAGAGGACCACACCGACAGCCAGCGATGTCATCTCTCAGCTAAATACACAAAAACAAGACAAAAACCACTTAATGACCAACAAACACATATAGAAGTTTTAAAAGATTGCATGACGCACTTTACTTTCTACTATCACCAAAAATATTAGCTATKCTCAAGATTTGTGCGAGCAAGTCCGATTAACCTACATTTTATGTTCAGTAAATGTTCTGTAAAATGCAGCATAATTGCAATACGGAAATACAGTGCCTTCAAAAGGTATTCACACCCCTCAACTTTTTTCACATTTTGTTTAGTTACAAAGTGGGATTCAAATGGATTTAATTGTAAAAAAAATTTTTGTCAATGATCTACCCAAAATGCTCTAATGTCAAAGTGGAAGAAAAATTATATAAAATAAAAAATACATTTATGAAAAATAAAACACTAATATATCTTGATTAGATAGGTATTCAACCCCCYGAGTCAATACTGTACATGTTAGAACCACCATTGGCAGCGATTACAGCTGTCAGTCTCTGTGGTTAAGTCTCTAAGAGCATTCCACATCTGGATTGTGCAACATTTGCCCATTATTCTTTTCAAAATTCTTCAAGCTCTGCTGATCATTGCTACACAACCATTTTCAGGTCTTACCATGGATTTTCAAGAAGATTTCATTCAAAACTGTAACTTGTTCACTCAGAAACATTCACTGTCTTCTTGGTAAGCAACTTCAGTTTAGATTTGGCCTTGTGTTTTAGGTTTTTGTCCTGCTGAAAGGTGAATTCATATCCCAGTGTCTGGTGGAAAACAAACAGAAACAGGTTTTCCTCTAGGATTTTGCCTGTTTTTAGCTCCATTTCAATTCTTTTTTATACTGAAACTCCCCAGTCCTTAATTAATGGTTACAAGCATACCCATAACATGATGCAGCCACCACTATGCTTGAAAATGTGGAGAGTGGTACTCAGTAATGTGTTGTATTGGATTTGCTCCAAACATAACACTTTGTATTCAGGATAAAAAGTGAATTGCTTTGCCACATTTTTTGCAGTATTACTTTAGTGCATTGTTGCAAACAGGATGCATGTTTTGGAATATTTTAATTATGTGCAGGCTTCCTTCTTTTCACTCTGTCAATTAGGTTAGTATTGTGGAGTAACTACAATGTTGTTGATCCAACTTCAGTTTTCTCCTCTCACAGCCATTAAACTCTGTAACTGTTTTAAAGTCACCATTGGCCTCATGGTGAAATCCCTGAGCAGTTTCCTTCCTCTCTGGCAACTGAGTTAGGAACGACACCTGTATCTTTGTAGTGACTGGGTGTATTGATTCACTATCCAAAGTATAATTAATAACTTCACCATGCTCAAAGGGATATTCAATATCTGTTTTAATTATATATATATTTTTTTTAAACACATCTACCAAACGGAGCCCTTCTTTGCGATGCATTGGACAACCTCCCTGGTCTTTGTGGTTGAATCTGTGTTTGGAATTCACTGCTCGGCTGAGGGACCTTAYAGATAATTGTATGTGTGGGGTTAATGAGGTAGTCATTAAAAAATCATGTTAAAAACAATTATTGCAAAGAGTGAGTCCATGCAACTTATGTGACTTGTTATGCACATTTTTAATCCTGAACTTATTCAGGCTTGCCATAACAAAGGGGTTGAATACTTACTGACTCAAGACCAGTGATGTAAAGTACTACTTACGTCATTTTTTGGGGCATCTATACTTTACTATTTATATTTTTAGCAACTTTTACTTCCCTACATTCCTAAAGAAAACAATACACTTTTTACTCCACACATTTACCTGACACCCAAAAGTACTCGCTACATTTTGAATGCTTAGCAGSACAGGAAAAAATGGGTCCAATTGACACACTTGTCAAGAGACGATCATCTCTGGTAATCCCTACTGCCTCTGATCTGGCGGACTCACTAAGCACAAATGCTTTGTTTGTAAATTATGTCTGAGTGTTGGAGTGTGCCCCTGGCTATCCGTAAATTWAAAAWWWTTAAAAATTGTGCCATCTGGTTTGATTAATAAAAGCAATTTGAAATGACTTATACTTTTACTTTTGATACTTAAGTACATTTTTGCAATTACATTGACTTTTGATACTTAACTATATCTAAAACCAAATACTTTTAGACTTTTACTGAAGTAGTATTTTACTGGGTGACTTTCACTTTAGTCATTTTCTATGAATGTATCTTTACTTTTACTCAACTATGACAATTGGGTACTTTTTCCACCACTGCTCAAGGCATTTCAGCTTTCATTTGTAATTAATTTGTCAAAATTTCAAACAACAATTCTACTTTGACGTTATGGGGTATTGTGTGTAGGCCAGTGTCCAAAARTCTAAGGTAAATACATTTTAATCCAGGCTGTAACACAACACACTCACCACATACACTGCTGCTACTGTCTATTATCTATCCTGTTGCCTAGTCACTTTACCCCTACCTATATTTACAGTACATAGCTACCTCAATTACCTCGCACCCCTGCACATCGACTCGGTACTGGTACTCCCTGTATATAGCCATGTTATTTTCTGTTCCCTGTATATAGCCATGTTATTTTTATTAATTATTCACTGTGTATTTATTCCTTGTGTCAATATATATATATTTTTTAAGTATTACATTTTGTATCTTAACTCTGCATTGTTGGAAATGGAACCGTAAGTAAGCATTTCACCTGTTGTCTACAAAGCATATGACAAATAGAAACTGATTTGAACAAAATGTGGACGTGAATACTCTCTGAAGGCACTGTACATTACCTTCCAGTGAACCTGTGTAATAATCCAAAGTGACTGATGAACAGTGTATGTCTAAACTGAGCAGCTTGTTTTTTTCTGAACTGAGCACAGAAAAAGTGTAAATCTGAATACCAAAGACTATTCCCCGATAATCATACAGACTTAAAGAATCGCTTGACTTTGACCCTCCGCTTACACACAACCATGTGTTAGTTAATMATTTGTTAAAGGTATATTAGTATAAACATTGGATGTTTATATTCATCTTCTAAAGATCAGGAAGTCTTTCAGTCTGTCTTTCCATCATGTCTGTTAACTGTTTCCAATCTGTGTTGGTCTCGCCAGCGTCTGTATTTGGATTGACTCTTGCGGTAGGCGAAACGGCCAATGTCCACCATGAACACCCAGGATAGCACATACATGGCAACTCCCCCACACTTTATAATGAACATGGGCCGTGGGGAGATGAGCTCGCAGTACAACATCCTTCCGCCAACCGCTATGCGCATAAACACAAATAGCACTACAAACAGAACATCCACCGCCTCCCCTGTCAGGCTCTCATAGCGACCCAACTGTCTCAGGAACCAGCGAGCTTGCAGCAGGGGGTTTGTGATCTCACTGCCAAAAAGTACGGCGCAGGACTCGATGCCTGATTCCCCCAAGCTCAGGGTCAACAAGATACCCAGGATGCTCATGGTGTGGTGAGCCAGCATCACCGGGCCCTCTGTGCCGAAGTAAACACACCAGCCCATATCGAAGATGAAGTAGCCCAGGCTAATGACCATAGCACTGATCTGAAGGGGGGTGTTCTTTGTGCCTGGAAACAAGATCACAACGTTATTGTAAACACTCTTCATGGTTAGTAGCATACATACAGTACCAGTCAAAAGTTTGGACACACCTACACAATCAAGTGTTGTTCTCTATTTCTACAATGTTCTATATTGTAGAATAATATTGAAGACATCAAAACGATGAAATAACACATATGGAACTTGACTGGTACTGTACAAACATCAAAGTATACTGATCAAGAAACTACATTAAAAAAAACATGTAGCTCCTATATCAACTTTACAGAAAGGTGGTGCAGAAGCAACATTACATGGGATTAGATAGTGAGCATCTTACCTGGATGTGTGAAGGGCCAAGGTCC
>NC_036862.1:4352737-4365441 GCF_002910315.2 Salvelinus sp. IW2-2015 | reverse complement strand
GGAGATCCATGTTTGAAGATCCTGCCCAGTCGGTGGACGTGGGTCCCGGTCTTGCATGTCGTGCCGACTCTAACGAGAGACCTGTGGCAGCCCGCTCCTGCAGCTTCAGCCTGCGTCATGGACGTGGTACCCTGCCTGGCTCAAGTACTGCCGCAACACGCGACACCACAGGCAAAGGCAGCCCCTACAAGTGCGGCATCAAGGCTTGCAGCAAAGGCTACCAAATTCACCCTACTATGTCCCCACAAGGGACAGCTCTGTCCTCTGGGATGAAGGAGACTTAGCAGACAGGCGTGCAGTGCAGACCCCCCCCCCCCCCCCCCCCAAACAAGCAATGCTTTTCTTTCATCCCTTATTTAACCTTGGATATCACTGTTGAGTTCAGTTCCTCCCTGTCGTGAGATGATAGTAGTTTGACGCTTTAAATGGGACAGTTTAGTTGAAATTGAGACCAAGCTCTACCCCTCATGACATCCTTTTGACTTTCCTATGTGTGGGAATGCGAGGCCTGCCGCAGTGTCCAGGGTGCTTACTGTGCAACCTAAGTTCCTCTCACACGTTTGTTACTCCACGTTTGTGCCCCAGCTAATAGAAAATGACTACAAGAAACCTTCTCCATATGAGGACACGTTTATGCATACGGCTGCGACAGTGCAGCTATTCTACAATTCTTGCCCAGTGGGAATGACTGGTGAAGGAACACGTTCCCATTATGTTTGTCACAGGAAGACCGTGGGACGGATCGTAACGGTTCAGTTGGAACAGTAACTTATGACGTCAATAAACACAGCTTTAGCAGCTCAACTTCCTGGTCGATGGCAACTCGGGTTGCAATCAACACTGTTGTCTCTGATGCTGGGATTATTTATATTGGTTGCAAAGTGAAATTATTGAAGATTCTTATAGTATAAAGTGACTAATCTTAAAATTTTCTTTATATAAAACTTCATCCCATTTTGTCTTTTGATTTTGTGTCCAATTACAAGTTAATTTTCAAAAAGTCTGCATCTGTTAGCAATTAGACAGCTAGAATTGTAGTCAAACACAGACAGATTTATATACACAGTGTAAAAAAAATGATTCAAACACCTTCTTAATTAGAGTTGCACCCTCGTTTGCCCTCAGAACAGCCTCAATTTTGTCAGGGCATGGACTGCTACGTGGTGGTCGAAAGCATTCCACGGGATGGCTGGCCCATGTTGACCCAATGCTTCCCCAAGTTGTCAAAATTAGCTGGAATGTCCTTGTGGGGTGGACCATTCTTGATACACACGGGAAACTGTTGAGCGTGAAAAACCCAGCAGCATTGCAGTTCTTGACACGCTCAAAACAGTGTGCCTGACACCTACTACAATACCCTCTGTTTTTTCCAAGGCATTTAAATATTTTGGTGTTGCACCATTCACCCTCTGAATGGCAAACATACACTATCCATGTCTCAATTGTCTCTAGGCTTAAAACGCCTTTGTAACCTGTCTTCCCTGCATCTCACTGATTTGAAGTGCAATTAACAGGTGACAATAAGGGGATAATTGTCTTTCAACTGGTCAGTCTGTCATGGAAAAGAGCAGGTGTTCCTAATGTTTGTACCCTCGGAGTATATAGTGAAAATGTCTGGGCGTTGTATTTAGTAAACAGTATAGATGCTAATTTAAAAGTACATTGTCGAAAGAGCAGTTTAGTTTCCATCTATTCTATTACAGTAGCCTCAATGTTGTTTTTTCTTCTGTCAATGTGATCTTGTCTTGGGACCAAAATTTCATGATTCCCAATTCAAATGGAAGATCACCGCTGTCACCTGAGTATTTTGTAAACCGTCTGGGTTTGAGAGAGATGCAACTAAAACTTGAACGTCATTCACAGGCTCAATCACTGATGGCCATGATTTTTCTTTTACATATATAAAATTGTCTTTTGACAAAGGTCTCCAAGTTGATTTGCTTATATTTCATTGATTCCTTTTCAAGTTTGGCGGCAACCACAGTAAAGATTCACAAAGGAAATGTTCTCCAAGGAAGGCTGAAGTTGCAACTTTATTTGATTTGTGTTCACTTTTTTTTCACTTCTCATGGAATGGATCTGATAAACTTTCTAAGCAATACTTCCCGCCTGCCGTTGATGCAATGTGTAGCTAATGCATTCCATTCAAACATCAAACACGTGGATTATTGGGGGGGGGGAACCATTAACCATAGTCAGTGAAACCCTTTTACCATGTATTAAATTTCTCATGTCGGTTCACTTCATTAACATCACAATTTGTTAAATGTACGGTAGGCCTTCCTGATTATCACTTGGATATGTGATTCCCATTCCACACAGAAACACTTTGTTCAGGTAGGACTAAAATAATCAGCCATTCTGTAGGAAAAGTCCAATTTTATTCCACAATATGTTCACTTGTCCGCTATCCGATTCCTATACCTCATTACGTCATTTTACATCTTGAGTAGCTTAATGTGTTTAATCATATTAGTAGTAACTGGTACCCTAAATTGTTTTGTTTAATTCTCCTGGTTTTACTATGTCACATTATGCTATGCAATGTCTTTGTTCACTTTTTGGTATGACCCTCATCTCTAACTGACAAACCAAAAAATGTCCTTTTTTGTTGTTGTAAAAACCCTTCAAACTGTGGCCATTCTATGGTAACCTATGTGTCCTTAACACTTCAAACTGATATTTTTGCAACGTGAAATACTAGAGTAAAGTCTCTCGTATTTTTCTATGTAAGAGTTGTGTATGTTTGCAAAAGAGCAATACCACAAGAAAATGAAGTAATTTACATTTCAAAAGTATATTTTGGCCTGTAAGGGTTCAATAAAGGCACTCTTTTGCACTGCACTTTTGTGGGTGGTTTTATTCAGCTAAAAATCTGAGCAGATTTCTAGACAAGATTCACTGACACCTACCATGCGCCGGCCAGGTACAGTATAACATTTTCATGTAGCTTTCATGTTCCCCACCTGTACCAGAGAGAACATTTCTACAGAAGGCTTTATACCTGCATCTCACCTTTTCACTCCACGTACTGATGGAAAAATACCCATATTACCAGCGGATGGCGCCACAACCCCATTCTAGTTGCAAGTAGACACCACCCGACCACAGTAAGCTACTGCTACATTCGGAACCAGGCTACCAGTAATTATATTTTGTTTTTGTCTATTAAGTGTTAAACTAATTCACTAATTTCGTTTAGGGTTGGGCATCCATCTGCAGCACCATTTTCTGACACTGCAGGTGGGGAGTTGGCTATTGAGATTAGATACTCGAGAACGCAATTGTTTGTTTATGAGCCAAGTAACGCAATGGACAAAGAACCAAAGATGAAGTGACTGTTACCCGAGGGACCATGCTGGCCACAAAGAGACTTAGAGATGTCACCGACATGAACGTGCAGGCGATGCAGAAATAAGGTGATGTTACAAAATAGTTATTTCGCTTTGTTCGGTTTGCCAACATTTGATAGCTTGAGGAGCCAAGCTCTTGTCCATCTCGCTTTGCTGTCTTCTAGCCTGCCTTAGGAACTGATCTTGTCCATACAGTTCATCGGGATTCATTTTTATTCACTTTTTAATGTGTTTTTAGCTCAAATATTCGCATTATAATGGCTAGTCTGAAGTCATCTTGGCAGTGTTATTTTCTCTCTTTGCAATAGAGCCCTACAGTGGAGGTGTCATAAAACCCCTAAAATGTAGTGGTCAAACGGGAAATGGTTACAATCGTTTTTCCACCATACATTTTTCACATAGGGGATTTTAGAACACTTAAAACAAGGGCTGTGTTTCGTGTAGGCTTACCCTGGCGTGACGTTTTGGTAACCATGTAAATCTCTCTATGACAAGTGACTTTTTTTATCAATATATTTCTGCTCCATTTACTCTGCTTCGAAAATGCTAGTTAGCATCAAAGTAGACATGTAAAACTACAAGTCCCTGCAAGCTCCTAAATATCATCTTTGCAAACGGGTATTGTGTCTTTTGAAAACGTGCACAAGGACAGTTCACAAAATTGTCCATTTAAAGAAATGTAGCCAGTTTATTAATTACTACATTTAACTAACATTAGATAGTTCATCCAGAGATTCTTTTCCTTTCCCTCGATTTGCTAGTCCTCGTCCAGATCATTGTATTTGTAGTTATGATAGCCACATTAGCATTTCATTTTGGGGGGAATAATACAGGCTAATACATTGAATACAAGTCACAAATGTCTTTAGAGAGATTTACAAAGGTTATCAAAATGTCACGCCAGGGTAAGCCTACATGAAACACAGCCCTTAGTTTAAGTGTTTCTAAAATCGCCTATGGGAAAAATGAATGGTGGAAATATGATTGGAACCATTTCCCTGTTTGGACAGCTCAGTTTTATGGGTATTATGACTCTACTGTGGGACTCTATACTAGCAAACTAGCTGCTCTCTCTCCCCTTCTGCACTGATGTCAAAACAACTGAACAGGGGAAATCATAGCTAGCTCTATAAATAGTACGCCAAATTCATGATGATAATAATATACATTTGGATATTGTCTTTTTTTTTTTACATAATGTACATAATAAAGGTGCAAGTATAAATAATAATAGGTACTCTAGCTTGCTTTATGACAATTACTGGCAGATATGGCTACTGTCTGCACTGCAGCGCAACCCTGGTCTCAGAGCATTTTGTGTTATTCAGTATGTAAAACCGGGACTCCATTAGTATGGTAAGTATTCATTTGTGAATGTCCATCATCCATTTCGTATGATATGTTACGTGATACGTACATGTTACGAATTAGCTAAACGTACAATGTTATAGATTTGCTAAACATATATGTTACAAATTTCAATTTGTTTGTGGCTAACATTAGCTAGTCAAGCGTTTAGAGTTAAGTTAGGAGTTAGGTTAAAGGGTACGAGGAAGGGATAGCTAAAAGTGATAAGGTTGTCTATGATGAGATTCGAACATGCAACCTTTGGGTTGCAAGACATTTATGTTATACAGCCATCCATCCCGACCTACCACCCTCTTGTTTTTTGCCTAAAATAACCTTCTGTCTTATGTAAGCTACCAAACGTAACAATACAGTATGATACTGATTTGAGTGCCTCGGATTTGAGTTTACTATGTTACGTCTTGTCTGAGACCAGGTGTGTTGCCCCACTGCCCAGACACAATTACTTTTGGACTAGTTTTGAAACTCCCTGAAGTGAGCTAGCATGAAATTTCCCCTTACCACGAGGTTGTATCATGGTCTCATTTCCCAATCCTACGACATGAGACGTCCCCTCACCAGACCTTCACTACTCAGACTGGCCAGAGCACTGCAGCTGCTCAGTTCAGATATACACTGTTTATCAGTCTCTTTGGATTATAACAAGGGTTCATTGAAAGGTAATGTATTTCCGTATTGCAATTATGTTTTTGTGTTTTTAGCTGAGGGTGACATCGCTGCTGTCGGTGTGGTCCTCTGCCTAACAGGCTGGATCACTCTCTACACCTACTTGTAAACACCAGTGGAGCCTGGCTTGAGTGGAACTGTAGGCTGGTCACACTGCTCCATGGAATCCTGGCAGTCTGTCATAACGGCCTTACATAGTATGTGGATTGTAGAGAGTGATCCAGCCTGTTAGGCAGAGGACCACACCGACAGCCAGCGATGTCATCCCTCAGCTAAAAACACAAAAACATAATTGCAATACGGAAATACATTACCTTTCAATGAACCCTTGTTATAATCCAAAGAGACTGATAAACAGTGTATATCTGAACTGAGCAGCTGCAGTGCTCTGGCCAGTCTGAGTAGTGAAGGTCTGGTGAGGGGGACGTCTCATGTCGTAGGATTGGGAAATGAGACCATGATACAACCTCGTTGGTAAGGGGAAATTTCATGCTAGCTCACTTCAGGGAGTTTCAAAACTAGTCCAAAAGTAATTGTGTCTGGGGCAGTGGGGCAACACATCCTGGTCTCAGACAAGACGTAACATAGTAAACTCAAATCCGAGGCACTCAAATCAGTATCATACTGTATGTTACGTTTGGTATGCTTACATAAGACAGAAGGTTATTTTTAGGCAAAAAACAAGAGGGTGGTAGGTCGGGATGGATGGCTGTATAACATAAATGTCTTGCAACCCAAAGGTTGCATGTTCGAATCTCATCATAGACAACCTTATCACTTTTAGCTATCCCTTCCTCGTACCCTTTAACCTAACTCCTAAACTTAACTCTAAACGCTTGACTAGCTAATGTTAGGCACAACAAATTGAAATTTGTAACATATGTACTCTATATGGCCATTCTATTCGTTGTGGGTGGCAAGTCTGCCATGCGTTCTGTACCACCACTTGGTGTTTGCGGCTGTTTCGAGGTCTATTGATATCTTTATTACAGTTTGTATTGCGTTTGAGGCTTTATCACTTGTTGTGTTGTGTTTACTATAGGTACGTAAGTTGTGGCTTGTTTAGGTCTGGGGTGAGATTACTTGTTGGTTATTACTTTGTGTGAGCATGTTCGGGGTGGTTTTAACTATGAAGCACCAAGCATTTTCGCTTTACATAATTGGTGTCCTTCGCATTAAACATCATGGTTGTCTAACTCATTGTGTATGGGACTAATAAAATTTGATTTGATTTGATTTGAATGGCTAACAACTACCTGCTCTCCATCTCCCACAGACTGTCCACACTGACTCTATATTGGCATGCCCATCCACAGGTCTCTACCAACTCCGACACAACCTAGCGTGCTGCTGCAAAATGATTATTGATTTGATTTATTACTATTTTCTTTTCGCTGCTGTCCATTGATTAGATTTGCCATTACTATTAGTATTATCCGTTACTGATCACCATTACTCGTCTGTTTTATGATCTATACACTGTGTTCCATGACATAGGACTGGCCAGGTGAATCCAGGTGAAAATATGATCCCTTATTGATGTCACCTGTTATATCCACTGATTGTAAATGAAGGTGAGGAGACCAGTTAAAGAAGGATTTTTAAGCCTTGAAAACAATTGAGACATGGATTGTGTATGTGTGTCATTCAGAGGGTGAAGGGGCAAGACAACCAATATTTAAGTGCCTTTGAATGGGGTTGTATAGTAGTGTTGTGGTAGTAGGTTTGAGTGTTGTCAAGAACTGCAACGCTGCTGGGTTTTTCAAGCTCAACAGTTTCCAGTGTGTATCAAAAGGGAATGGTCCACCACCCAAAGAACACCAGCCAACTTGATACAACTGTGGGAAGCATTGGTTTGTTCTGAGGGGAAAAAATAGGTTGCAAACTCAATAATTAGGAAGTGTTCCTAATGTTTAGTACACTCAGTGTATATTACTATATTACCGTAAGTATTTTATAGTCCTGCAACAGCACCATCTAGCGGTCAGAACCTGGTAATATCAGGATGTGGATGCGACATAAACCTAAACAACTTAAAATTACACATTTCTGAGAATACATTGCATAGGATGCAGAAACAATACTCCGAGCTGCAGCTCCATACTACTTATCAGGCAAAGAGAACTGATACTGTATACTCGTGTGTGTGTGTGGTGTGCCTGTGCTTTTAACAATTTATTTGGATTCCTAATGTCTTACTCCATCGTTACAAAAAAAGTTGTAATTGGATGTAAGGTACTATATTATTGAATATTATATGAAGCATACGCATTAAAATTGCCAATTTGATAAACCAATTAGCTTAATTTCTCACAGATCAAATTTTATCTGAAACAAAATAATGTAGCAAAAATGCTAATTTTATCTGTAGAAAGATTTTCAGAATAGAACCAACGATTTCAGAACAATATGAGAGGGTGGGTGTTATGGCTTGCTGAAATGGCACGGAATGATCCCTATACCAACTTAACCACCTTTAGAAAAAGGTGTTCTAGAAGCAGCACTCTACATGGCAACGAATACACTGTTTCCGTGCAATTAAATAGTGAGCATCTTACCTGGATGTGTGAAGGGCCAAGGTCCTTCCACATAACCTATGTAGGCTGTTATGCAGAACTGCCAGGATTCCATGGAGCAGTGTGACCAGCCTACAGTTCCACTCAAAGCCACGGCTTCCATTGGTGTTACAAAGTAGTGTGTAGAGAGTGATCCAGCCTGTTAGGCAGAGGACCACACCGACAGCCAGCGATGTCATCTCTCAGCTAAATACACAAAAACAAGACAAAAACCACTTAATGACCAACAAAACACATATAGAAGTTTTAAAAGATTGCATGACGCACTTTACTTTCTACTATCACCAAAAATATTAGCTATTCTCAAGATTGTGCGAGCAAGTCCGATTAACCTACATTTTATGTTCAGTAAATGTTCTGTAAAATGCACAGCATAATTGCAATACGGAAATACAGTGCCTTCAAAGGTATTCACACCCCTCAACTTTTTTTCACATTTTGTTTAGTTACAAAGTGGGATTCAAATGGATTTAATTGTAAAAAAAATTTTTGTCAATGATCTACCCAAAATGCTCTAATGTCAAAGGTGGAAAGAAAAATTATATAAAATAAAAAATACATTTATGAAAAAATAAACACTAATATATCTTGATTAGATAGGTATTCAACCCCCTGAGTCAAACTGTCATGTTAGAACCACCATTGGCAGCGATTACAGCTGTCAGTCTCTGTGGTTAAGTCTCTAAGAGCATTCCACATCTGGATTGTGCAACATTTGCCCATTATTCTTTTCAAAATTCTTCAAGCTCTGCTGATCATTGCTACACAACCATTTTCAGGTCTCTACCATGGATTTTCAAGAAGATTTCATTCAAAACTGTAACTTGTTCACTCAGAAACATTCACTGTCTTCTTGGTAAGCAACTTCAGTTAGATTTGGCCTTGTGTTTTAGGTTTTTGTCCTCGCTGAAAGGTGAATTCATATCCCAGTGTCTGGTGGAAAACAAACAGAAACAGGTTTTCCTCTAGGATTTTGCCTGTTTTTAGCTCCATTTCAATTCTTTTTTATACTGAAACTCCCCAGTCCTTAATTAATGGTTACAAGCATACCCATAACATGATGCAGCCACCACTATGCTTGAAAATGTGGAGAGTGGTACTCAGTAATGTGTTGTATTGGATTTGCTCCAAAATAACACTTTGTATTCAGGATAAAAAGTGAATTGGCTTTGCCACATTTTTTGCAGTATTACTTAGTGCATTTGTTGCAAACAGGATGCATGTTTTGGAATATTTTAATTATGTGCAGGCTTCCTTCTTTTCACTCTGTCAATTAGGTTAGTATTGTGGAGTAACTACAATGTTGTTGATCCAACTTCATGTTTTCTCCTCTCACAGCCATTAAAACTCTGAACTGTTTAAATGTCACCATTGGCCTCATGGTGAAATCCCTGAGCAGTTTCCTTCCTCTCTGGCAACTGAGTTAGGAACGACACCTGTATCTTTGTAGTGACTGGGTGTATGATTCACTATCCAAAGTATAATTAATAACTTCACCATGCTCAAAGGGATATTCAATATCTGTTTTAATTATATATATATTTTTTTTAAACACATCTACCAACACGGAGCCCTTCTTTGCGATGCATTGGACAACCTCCCTGGTCTTTGTGGTTGAATCTGTGTTTGGAATTCACTGCTCGGCTGAGGGACCTTACAGATAATTGTATGTGTGGGGTTAATGAGGTAGTCATTAAAAATCATGTTAAAAACAATTATTGCAAAGAGTGAGTCCATTGCAACTTATGTGACTTGTTATGCACATTTTTAATCCTGAACTTATTCAGGCTTGCCATAACAAAGGGTTGAATACTTACTGGACTCAAGACCAGTGATGTAAGTACTACTTACGTCATTTTTTGGGGCATCTATACTTTACTATTTATATTTTAGCAACTTTTACTTCCCTACATTCCTAAAGAAAACAATACACTTTTTACTCCACACATTTACCCTGAACCCAAAAGTACTCGCTACATTTTGAATGCTTAGCAGGACAGGAAAAAATGGGTCCAATTGACACACTTGTCAAGAGACGATCATCTCTGGTAATCCCTACTGCCTCTTGATCTGGCGGACTCACTAAGCACAAATGCTTTGTTTGTAAATTATGTCTGAGTGTTGAGTGTGCCCCTGGCTATCCGTAAATTAAAAAAAAATTAAAAAATTGTGCCATCTGGTTTGATTAATAAAAGCAATTTGAAATGACTTATACTTTTACTTTTGATACTTAAGTACATTTTTGCAATTACATTGACTTTTGATACTTAACTATATCTAAAACCAAATACTTTTAGACTTTAACTCAAGTAGTATTTTACTGGTGACTTTCACTTTAGTCATTTTCTATGAATGTATCTTTACTTTTACTCAACTATGACAATTGGTACTTTTTCCACCACTGCTCAAGGCATTTCAGCTTTCATTTGTAATTAATTTGTCAAAATTTCAAACAACAATTCTACTTTGACGTTATGGGGTATTGTGTGTAGGCCAGTGTCCAAAAGTCTAAGTAAATACATTTTAATCCAGGCTGTAACACAACACACTCACCACATTCACTGCTGCTACTGTCTATTACTCATCCTGTTGCCTAGTCACTTACCCCTACCTATATTTACAGTACATAGCTACCTCAATTACCTCGCACCCCTGCACATCGACTCGGTACTGGTACTCCCTGTATAAGCCATGTTATTTTCTGTTCCCTGTATATAGCCATGTTATTTTTATTAATTATTCACTGTGTATTTATTCCTTGTGTCAATATATATATATTTTTTAAGTATTACATTTTGTATCTTAACTCTGCATTGTTGGAAATGGAACCGTAAGTAAGCATTTCACCTGTTGTCTACAAAGCATATGACAAATAGAAACTGATTTGAACAAAATGTGGACGTGAATACTCTCTGAAGGCACTGTACATTACCTTCCAGTGAACCCTGTGTAATAATCCAAAGTGACTGATGAACAGTGTATGTCTAAACTGAGCAGCTTGTTTTTTTCTGAACTGAGCACAGAAAAAAGTGTAAATCTGAATACCAAAGACTATTCCCCGATAATCATACAGACTTAAAGAATCGCTTGACTTTGACCTCCGCTTACACACAACCATGTGTTAGTTAATCATTTGTTAAAGGTATATTAGTATAAACATTGGATGTTTATATTCATCTTCTAAAGATCAGGATCTTTCAGTCTGTCTTTCCATCATGTCTGTTAACTGTTTCCAATCTGTGTTGGTCTCGCCAGCGTCTGTATTTGGATTGACTCTTGCGGTAGGCGAAACGGCCAATGTCCACCATGAACACCCAGGATAGCACATACATGGCAACTCCCCCACACTTTATAATGAACATGGCCGTGGGGAGATGAGCTCGCAGTACAACATCCTTCCGCCAACCGCTATGCGCATAAAACACAAATAGCACTACAACAGAACATCCACCGCCTCCCCTGTCAGGCTCTCATAGCGACCCAACTGTCTCAGGACCAGCGAGCTTGCAGCAGGGGGTTTGTGATCTCACTGCCAAAAAGTACGGCGCAGGACTCGATGCCTGATTCCCCCAAGCTCAGGGTCAACAAGATACCCAGGATGCTCATGGTGTGGTGAGCCAGCATCACCGGGCCCTCTGTGCCGAAGTAACACACCAGCCCATATCGAAGATGAAGTAGCCCAGGCTAATGACCATAGCACTGATCTGAAGGGGGGTGTTCTTTGTGCCTGGAAACAAGATCACAACGTTATTGTAAACACTCTTCATGGTTAGTAGCATACATACAGTACCAGTCAAAAGTTTGGACACACCTACACAATCAAGTGTTGTTCTCTATTTCTACAATGTTCTATATTGTAGAATAATATTGAAGACATCAAAACGATGAAATAACACATATGGAACTTGACTGGTACTGTACAAACATCAAAGTATACTGATCAAGAAACTACATTAAAAAAAACATGTAGCTCCTATATCAACTTACAGAAAGGTGGTGCAGAAGCAACATTACATGGGATTAGATAGTGAGCATCTTACCTGGATGTGTGAAGGGCCAAGGTCCATCCACATAGCCTATGTATGGCCGTTATACAGACTGCAAGGATTCCATGGAGCAGTGTGACCAGCCTACAGTTCCACTCAGAGCCATGGCTGCCACTGGTGTTACACAGTAGGATGTAGAGAGTGATCCAGCCTGTTAGGCAGAGGACCACACCGACCAGCGATGTCATCCCTCAGCTAAAAACACAAAAACATAATTGCAATACGGAAATACATTACCTTTCAATGAACCCTTGTTATAATCCAAAGAGACTGATAAACAGTGTATATCTGAACTGAGCAGCTGCAGTGCTCTGGCCAGTCTGAGTAGTGAAGGTCTGGTGAGGGGGACGTCTCATGTCGTAGGATTGGGAAATGAGACCATGATACAACCTCGTTGTAAGGGGAAATTCATGCTAGCTCACTTCAGGGAGTTTCAAAACTAGTCCAAAAGTAATTGTGTCTGGGCAGTGGGGCAACACATCCTGGTCTCAGACAAGACGTACATAGTAAACTCAAATCCGAGGCACTCAAATCAGTATCATACTGTATGTTACGTTTGGTATGCTTACATAAGACAGAAGGTTATTTTTAGGCAAAAAACAAGAGGGTGTAGTCGGGATGGATGCTGTATAACATAAATGTCTTGCAACCCAAAGGTTGCATGTTCGAATCTCATCATAGACAACCTTATCAAA
>NC_036862.1:4344039-4352712 GCF_002910315.2 Salvelinus sp. IW2-2015 | reverse complement strand
ACTTTTAGCTATCCCTTCCTCGTACCCTTTAACCTAACTCCTAAACTTAACTCTAAACGCTTGACTASCTAATGTTAGGCACAACAAATTGAAATTTGTAACATATATGTTTAGCAAATCTATAACATTGTACGTTTAGCTAATTCGTAACATGTACGTATCACGTAACATATCATACGAAATGGATGATGGACATTCACAAATGAATACTTACCATACTAAATGGAGTCCCGGTTTTACATACTGAATAACACAAAATGCTCTGAGACCAGGTTGCGCTGCAGTGCAGACAGTAGCCATATCTGCCAGTAAATTGTCATAAAGCAAGCTAGAGTACCTATTTATTATTTATACTTGCACCTTTATTATGTACATTATGTAAAAAAAAAAAAGACAATATCCAAATGTATATTATTATCATCATGAATTTGGCGTACTATTTATAGAGCTAGCTATGATTTCCCCTGTTCAGTTGTTTTGACATCAGTGCAGAAGGGGAGAGAGAGCAGCTAGTTTGCTAGTATAGAGTCCCACAGTATGAGTCATAATACCCATAAAACTGAGCTGTCAAACAGGGAAATGGTTCCAATCATATTTCCACCATTCATTTTTCCCATAGGCGATTTTAGAAACACTTAAACTAAGGGCTGTGTTTCATGTAGGCTTACCCTGGCGTGACATTTTGATAACCTTGTAAATCTCTCTAAGACATTGTGACTTGTATCAATGTATTAGCCTGTATTTATCCCCCCAAAATGAAATGCTAATGTGGCTATCATAACTACAAATACAATGATCTGGACGAGACTAGCAAATCGAGGGAAAGGAAAGAATCTCTGGATGAACTATCTAATGTTAGTTRAATGTAGTAATTAATAAACTGGCTACATTTCTTTAAATGGACAATTTTGTGAACTGTCTTGTGCACGTTTTCAAAAGACACAATACCCGTTTGCAAAGATGATATTTAGGAGCTTGCAGGGACTTGTAGTTTTACATGTCTACTTTGATGCTAACTAGCATTTTCGAAGCAGAGTAAATGGAGCAGAATATATTGATTAAAAAAAGTCACTTGTCATAGAGAGATTTACATGGTTACCAAAACGTCACGCCAGGGTAAGCCTACACGAAACACAGCCCTTGTTTTAAGTGTTTCTAAAATCCCCTATGTGAAAAATGTATGGTGGAAAAACGATTGTAACCATTTCCCGTTTGACCACTACATTTTAGGGGTTTTATGACACCTCCACTGTAGGGCTCTATTGCAAAGAGAGAAAATAACACTGCCAAGATGACTTCAGACTGAGCCATTTATAATGCGAATATTTGAGCTAAAAACACATTAAAAAGTGAATAAAAATGAATCCCGATGAACTGTATGGACAAGATCAGTTTCCTAAGGCAGGCTAGAAGACAGCAAAGCGAGATGGACAAGAGCTTGGCTCCTCAAGCTATCAAATGTTGGCAAACCGAACAAAGCGAAATAACTATTTTGTAACATCACCTTATTTCTGCATCGCTTGCACGTTCATGTCGGTGACATCTCTAGTCTCTTTGTGGCCAGCATGGTCCCTCGGGTAACAGTCACTTCATCTTTGGTTCTTTGTGTCCATTGCGTTACTTGGCTCATAAACAAACAATTGCGTCTCGAGTATCTAATCTCAATAGCCAACTCCCCCACCTTGCAGTGTCAGAAAATGGTGCTGCAGATGGATGCCCAACCCTAAACGAAATTAGTGAATTAGTTTAACACTTAATAGACAAAAACAAAATATAATTACTGGTAGCCTGGTTCCGAATGTAGCAGTAGCTTTACTGTGGTCGGGTGGTGTCTACTTGTCAACTAGAATGGGGTTGTGGCGCCATCCGCTGGTAATATTTGGGTATTTTTCCATCAGTACGTGGAGGTGAAAAGGTGAGATGCAGGTATAAGCCTTCTGTAGAAATGTTCTCTCTGGTACAGGTGGGGAACATGAAAGCTACATGAAAATGTATACTGTACCTGGCGGCGCATGGTAGGTGTCAGTGAATCTTGTCTTAGAATCTGCTCAGATTTTAGCTGAATAAAACCACCCACAAAAGTGCAGTGCAAAAGAGGTGCCTTTATTGAACCCTTACAGGCCAAAATATACTTTTGAAATGTAAATTACTTCATTTTCTGTGGTATTGCTCTTTGCAAACATACACAACTCTTACATAGAAAAATACGAGAGACTTTACTCTAGTTTCACGTTGCAAAAATATCAGTTGAAGTGTTAAGGCACATAGGTTACCATAGAATGGCCACAGTTTGAAGGGTTTTTACAACAACAAAAAAGGACATTTTGGTTTGTCAGTTAGGAAGAGGTCATACAAAAAGTGAACAAAGACATTGCATTAGCATAATGTGACATAGTAAAACCAGGAGAATTAAACAAAACAATTAGGTACCAGTTACTACTGAATATGATTAAACACATTAAGCTACTCAAGATGTAAAATGACGTAATGAGGTATAGGAATCGGATAGCGGACAAGTGAACATATTGTGGAATAAAATTGGACTTTTCCCTACAGATTGCTGATTAWTTTAGTCCTACCTGAACAAAGTGTTCTGTGTGGAATGGAATCACATATCCAAGTGATAATCAGGAAGGCCTACCGTACATTTAACAAATTGTGATGTTAATGAAGTGAACCGACATGAGAAATATAATAATGGTAAAAGGGTTTCACTGACTATGGTTAGATGGTTCCCCCCCCCAATAATCCACGTGTTGATGTTTGAATGGAATGCATTAGCTACACATTGCATCAACGGCAGGCGGAAGTATTGCTTAGAAAGTTTATCAGATCCATTCCATGAGAAGTGAAAAAAAGTGAACACAAATCAAATAAGTTGCAACTTCAGCCCTTCCTTGGAGAACATTTCCTTTGTGAATCTTTACTGTGGTTTGCCGCCAAACTTGAAAGAATAATGAAATATAAGCAAATCAACTTGGAGACCTTTGTCAAAATGACATTTTATATATGTAAAAGAAAAATCATGGCCATCAGTGATTGAGCTGTGAATGACGTTCAAGTTAGTGGCATTCTCTCTCAAACCCAGACGGTTTACAAATACTCAGGTGACAGYGGTGATCTTCCATTGTGAATTGGGAATCATGAAATTTGGTCCCAAGACAAGATCACATTGACAGAAGAAAAACAACATTGAGGCTACTGTAATAGAATAGATGGAACTAACTTGCTCTTCGACAATGTACTTTAAATTAGCATCTATACTGTTTACTAAATACAACGCCCAGACATTTTCACTATATACTCCGAGGGTACAAAACATTAGGAACACCTGCTCTTTCCATGACAGACTGACCAGTTGAAAGACATTATCCCTTATTGTCACCTGTTAATTGCACTTCAAATCAGTGTAGATGCAGGGAAGACAGGTTAACAAAGGCGTTTTAAGCCTAGAGACAATTGAGACATGGATAGTGTATGTTTGCCATTCAGAGGGTGAATGTGCAACACCAAATATTTAAATGCCTTGAAAAACAGGGTATTGTAGTAGGTGTCAGGCACACTGGTTTGAGCGTGTCAAGAACTGCAATGCTGCTGGGTTTTTCACGCTCAACAGTTTCCCGTGTGTATCAAGAATGGTCCACCACCCAAAGGACATCCAGCTAATTTGACAACTGTGGGAAGCATTGGGGTCAACATGGGCCAGCATCCCTGTGGAATGCTTTCGACACCACGTAGAGTCCATGCCCTGACAAATTGAGGCTGTTCTGAGGGCAAAAGAGGGTGCAACTCAATATTAAGAAGGTGTTGCTAATGTTTTTTTTACACTGTGTATATAATCTGTCTGTTTTGCTACAATTCTACTGTCTAATTGCTAACAGATGCAGAATTTTTGGAAATTAAGCTTGTAATTGACACAAATCAAAAAGACAAAATGGGATGAAGTTTATATAAAGAAAACTTTTAAGATTAGTCACTTTATACATAAGAATCTTCAATAATTTCACTTTGCAACCAAATAAATAATCCCAGCATCAGAGAAACAGTGTTGATTGCAACCCGAGTTGCCATCGACCAGGAAGTGAGCTGGCTAAAGCTGTGTTATTGACGTCATAAGTTACTGTCCAACTGACCGTTACGATCCCGTCCCACGGTCTCCTGTGACAACATAATGGGAACGTTGTTCCTTCACCAGTCATCCCACTGGGCAAGMAATGTAGAATAGCTGCACTGTCCAGCCGTATGCATAAACGTGTCCTCATGAGAGGAGGTTCTTGTAGTCATTTTCTATTAGCTGGGGCACAAACGTGTGAGTAACAAACGTGTGAGAGGAACTTTAGGTTGCACAGTAGGCACCTGGACACTGCGGCAGCCTCGCATCCCAACTATAGGAAATGTCAAAAGGAGTCATTGAGAGGGTAGAGCTTTGGTCTCAATTTCAACCTAAACTGTCCCATTTAAGGCGTCAAACTACTATCATCTCACGACAGGAGGAACTGAACTCCAACGTGATATCCAAGTTAAATAAGGGATGAAAAGAAAAGCATTGGCTGTTTTGGGGGGGGGGGGGGGGGGTCGACTGCACGGCCCGTGTGCTGCTAAGTCTCCTCATCCAGAGACAGAGCGTTTGTGGGGACATAGTAGGTGAATTGGTAGCCTTTGCTGCAGCTCTTGATCCGCACTTGTAGGGGCTGCCTTTGCCTGTGGTGTCGCGGTTGCGGCAGTACTTGAGCAGGCAGGGGTACCACTCCAGRCGCAGGCTGAAGCTGCAGGAGCAGGGCTGCCACAGGTCTCTCGTAGAGCGGCACGACAGCAGGACCGGGACCACGTCCACCGACTGGGGCAGGATCTCAAACRTGGAGCCCTCCACTCCTACAGGTGCAGCAAGCAACAATTAGTCAATGCACTAATTAAGGTAGCCTGGTCCCAGATTTGTTTGTGCGGTCTTGCCAACACCCACTGTGACAATAGGAATTGGCAAGACGGCACAAACAGATCTGGGACTAGGCTAGTAATAAAGGAGCTTTTTCATGCAAAAGAGTGCTGCTATCTCTATTCAATCACAGATGGTTCACCGTGCACTGCACTGACCATTAGGCTACATTTTTTACAGTACAGTAGTACATTATCTACGACTAGACACGGTTGACTTCATATAAACTAAAAGACAGGGCTCTTCAGTCAGCTCTCGTTAAAAAAAAACTATCACAAAAAGTAATTGCCTAATGTTGAGCCATGTATACACTGATATAGAGCAAGAGAGCAATAGGGGCAAAACAGACTGGGAGAGAGGGAGAGGGAGAGAGTTTGACTTTACAGTCTATTGCGTAATCTTTTTTTACATGGTCAAATACTAATAGTGTTGTTGAAGTAGAACTGGGCTAGTTTGGTAGTGTACATATAGAGCTAAAATGTATTGGATGAATTTAAGTTGGAGCGAGTGTGTGATTAAGGTCTAGACCAAGGATGGGCACTGAATTCCATAGTGTGTGCAGGCTTTTATTCCAGCTCAGCACTCCAGTCAATCATACTTCACCGAGGGAGGGGCCGACCTCTCCAAATGAAAAAGAGAAGCTGGGAGGACAAAAATGAAAAGGTCATCTGCATCTTTTATTCCACGTCCACACAAAGGTGGACTAATGTGTACCTTGTCTTGAGAAAGGCCACTAGGCCAAAACATTGACTGTGAAAAGATACAGATCCCCAGTGGTGGAAAAAAGTACACAATTGTCATACTTGAATAAAACTAAAGATACCTTAATAGAAAATGACTCAAGTCACCCGTTAAATACTACTTGAGTAAAAGCCTAAAAAGTGTCTGGTTTTAAATATAGTTAAGTATCAAATGTCAATGTAATTGCTAAAATATACTTAAAAGTATCAAAAGTAGAAGTATAAATAATTTCAAATTCCTTATATTAAGCAAACCAGACAGCACCATTTTTAGTTTTTATTTATTTACGGATAGCCACTCCAACACTCAGACATAAYTTACAAACAAAGCATTTGTGTTTAGTGAGTCCACCTGATCAGAGGCAGTAGAGATGACCAGGGGTGTTCTCTTGATAAGTGTTGAATTGGACACTTTCTGACCTGCTAAGCATTCAAAATGTAATGAGTACTTTTGGGTCTAGGGAGAAAGTACATTATTTTCTTCAGGAATGTAGTGAAGTAAAAGTAGTCCAAAATATAAAGTCAAATACATACCCCAAAAAACTACTTAAGTAGTACTTTAAAATATTTTTACACCACTGCAGATAACTTTATTATTTTCGCCTAACAAGACTCCTAATAATTTTTTTTAAACTTCACATCAGGATAGGCAACCGAATTAATATATGTGTGTTATATTAAACAGAGGGAGTAAAATGTTGGCAAACAATAAACATTTCAGAACAACTACGGCTGAAATAAWAAATACTAGTTGAATAAGACATGGGAGAGATGACGAATTTTGGCAAAGAGATTGATTTGTAGACTAATATAAAATCAGTAGCGGATTTAGGTACGGGCGACATGGGCAGCCGCCATCTTGCAGGGGGCGCCCAGGTGCTAAGGGGGGGGGGGGGGGTTGCCATACAAGCTAGAACCGCCACATACACTTGAAACAATAGCCAAACCGAAACTGCAGACAAAAATGCTTTCTCTGCTACTAAGATCAGTGAAATGTAGGCTAAACTGACAACGGAGTGAGGAGCAGAAGTCTCAACTAGCAGGCAAGTCGCAGCAATGAAGAACGCGAAGGGGGGGGGGGGGTATGGCGGGGGGAGATTTTTCCGGCACCTGATATCACCTTTCCTACGGGTACAGCCGTGCCGCTCAGGGAAGGTACACAGTAAACGCCACTGTTAACTCTAACAAGCTGCGTGTTACAATAAGCCTGCTACGCTGTACACCCGTCATGGCCCAAACACCACAAAGCAAGCTAAACAACTATGCCCAAACTGTGGKAAGACAGTAAGGAAGAATTCAAAAGCGGTRGCTTGTGACATTTGTTTGTTCACAAAGTGTGGAGCCATCAACCCCTTGTCATATGATGAAGCTGTAAAGTCTCAAAGTAACATTTGGCTTGTTTGCAATGTATGCTGTTTAAATGCGGTGCCAAACATTGGGATGCTGGACACAAGCAGGGATGATGAGTGTAATCTAAATGAGATGGTCGATGTACCAGCAGTGGGCACAGAAAATTACATGTTTGACTCTTTCAACCGGAGAGGACTTCATTTTATCCATGTGAACGCACAGAGCCTGCCACCGAAATTAGAGGTACTAAAATTCCTTGCTTCTGACACACAGGCTGCAGCAGTTACTGTGACATCGTCCTCAATTGACCCATCCAACCATGAGGTTGAACTACCGTGTTATAGCGTTCATAGAATTGACCCAAAACCGAAATGGTGGCAGCGTGTGTGTTTTTACTAGGAATGATGTGCATTTTAACCCTCGTTCAGATCTGAAAACGGATTGTCTTGAGTTTGCATGGGAAGATATACTTCTTCCTAAACGTCGTCCTGTACTTGTTGGTGTCTGCTATCGGCCTCCTAAGCAGAATCATTTCTATGATTTACTTGAATCGAATTGCTGTGATCAATGTATTTGCTGATAGAGAATGTATTCTGCTTGGCGATTTTAATACAAATGTGCAGTTATCACCTAAGTACACTAGTAAATGCCCTGTATAACTTTAAAATCAGTTATTTGGACTAGAACTGATTGGTGAGCCAAYCCCGGGTGTGTATTGACAGTAAATCAACTTTGGATGTGATTATTGTATCAGATCAAGAGAACGTCTGTCAGTCAGGAGTCTTAGATGGTTTTAGTGATCATATGGTATATGGCCCGGAAGATCTTCACATGCTGAAGGGAGGGAAGGAGGGAGACGATTGTGAGGCAGGGTAACTGCAACTGCATAGGATCTGGGTCGTGTTCATTATAACCAGGTGGTGAATCGCATCTCTGCATGTCTGGCAGACATATCAGTGTGGATGACGGATCACCACCTTAAGCTGAACTCGGCAAGACGGAGCTGCTCTTCCTCCGGGGAAGACTGCCCGTTCCATGATCTCGCCATCCGGTTGACAACTCCATTGTGTCCTCCTCCCAGAGTGCTAAGAACCTTGGCGTGATCTGGACAACACCCTGTCGTTCTCAACTAACTCAAGGCGGTGACCCGTTCTGGTAGGTTCATGCTCTACAACATTCGCAGAGTACGACCGCTGCCTCAGCCAGGAAGCGGCGCAGGTCCTAATCCAGGCCTTGTCATCTCCGTCTGGATTAACTGCAATCGCTGTTGGCTGGGCTCCTGCCTGTGCCATTAAAACCCTAAACTTATCCAGAACGCGCAGCCCGTCTGGTGTTCAACTTTCCCAGTTTCTCTCACGTACCCGTCCTCCGCTCTCTCCACTGGCTTCCAGTTGAAGCTCGCATCCGCTACAAGACCATGGTGCTTGCCTACGGAGCTGTGAGGGGAACGGCACTCGTACCTTCAGGCTCTGATCAGGCCCTACACCCAAACAAGGGCACTGCGTTCAACCACCTCTGCCTGCTCGCCTCCCTACCTCTGAGGAAGTACAGTTCCGCTCAAGCCCAGTCAAAACTGTTCGCTGCTCTGGCACCCCAATGGTGGAACAAACTCCCTCACGACGCCAGGGTCAGCGGAGTCAATCACTCAGT
>NC_036862.1:4211409-4338183 GCF_002910315.2 Salvelinus sp. IW2-2015 | reverse complement strand
AGGAGTCTTAGATGGTTTTAGTGATCATATGGTAACCTACTGTACACGTAAGACATCCAAAATGCTACTAGAGCCAGGTAATAAATACATGAAGGTACGGTCTATGAAACAATACTCAAAAAAACATTATGTAGAGGTCCTTGGAATTTTGGATTGGTCTCATGTACTAAATTGTGATGTTGATCAAGCTTGGTATCTTTTTAAMTGATCTGTTTGGCTCCGATGAAACACATTCGAATCAAAACAGCGGTCAGGGAAATGGATCACTTCCGAGATCTTAGACCTCATAAGGAAGAGATCGCTACCTGGCCAGATTCAGAAGGACAAATCTACAACAAGATGATGATGGTTATATTAACTGTAGAAACCAGGCAAGATACAAAATGGATAAGACCAAATCCCAACACTATATAGATTCCGTTAATGACACCTTACATCAGCATCGTAAACTGTGGAACATTTTAAAGAACATTGGCTCAAAAACAGCTCATTCCACTGATACTTGCCATATCCACATTAAGCAGGAAAGTGAGAAGGGGGAACTATACAGGTAGGGTCATGTTAGACTTGCAGAAAGCTTTTGGCACTGTGGACCATAATATTCTCCTGATGAAACTGAAATGCATGGGTCTAAATTATGTAGCAGTGAATTGTAATGTAATGTTGATATTCTGTCAGGCCACAGGGATCAATTTTAGGGCCTCTTATATACACGTTGATGATATGCCAGATACAGTAAAGTGCAAACTCTTAAATGCTGATGATTCCGCCATACTGGTATCAGGGAAGGATACAGTTTACATAGAGGAGACCCTGAGTTTTAAGGAACTGCATTTTGTTAGAGATTGGTTGCTTGACAACAAATTATCACTACATTTGGTAAAAACTGAATCGATTTTGTTTGGAACAAAACGGAGATTGCTTAGGGCTGACAAGATAACGGTAAACTGTGCAGGCAAGGAGAGCGAATCTAAAACAAGTATCTTATCTTTGTGTCCCTAGATGAATCCCTTTCTGGAGACCTGATTGCTGCTAAAAAAAAATWWTTTWWWAAAWATTTAAAAAATGGCAAACAAATTCCATTTATATCATTACTAGATATCTTAACATTAAAGTTAAACTGCTTGTCTCAACCTTGAATCTGTCATTTTTATTATGCCTGCTCTGATTGGTATAGTTTGCTWTCAAAAAAGCTGAAAAAGAGAATGCAGGTCATGCAAAATAAGGTTATCAGGTATATGCTGAATGTCTCCCCTAGGACCCACATAGGGTTACAGGAGTTCCGGGAGGTGGGCTTGATGCCTTGAGTCCAGAGTGGACCAACTTAAATCATATGCTTGACATCTTAAATGATCGTGCCCCAGGCTACATGAAAACCCACATTGATATGGTCTATAACCAACACAGTCACAATACCAGAGCCAGTGTTATGTCTTGTAAAATCCCAAGAGTAAACAGTACTGCGAGGAGCACGTTTTTCCATATAGGAATTTGTCTATGGAATAGCCTTCCCTTAGAGATCAAGCAAAGAAAAAGTTAAAATAGCAGGCAAAGTTTAATTTGGACAAGGTCGTAATAGTAAGGGAAACCACTCCACTGACCCTTGTGCCCCCTACTGSTGGTCAGGTGTATTTATTTGAAGGATCGGTATGATGTGCTATTAATAGATTGTTTTAAATGTGGTTGATTAAGGTTAGGGAGAAGTGCAGTGAATAGTGCAATTTTTTAGGATGTCAATATAAATGAATGCATTTATGGTTGTTTGTAATTTTTTCTTGTCTTTTAAATCATTATGTGTTAATGTTTTTACCATTGAGGACCACTTTGGAAATAAGCGTTTTAATTCATACTTTCAAGCGATATCCTCTGGGTCCACATTGTGCATTTTGTTGTACATGTCGGTTGCCCAAAATCAATTCAAATCTGTGACGATGTGCCCACATATTCATAATATTGACCTCTCTCCAGCCAATGTTTGACGTCCCTCTCCCGGGTGTAGATGGCCTCCCGGGCCTCGCTGCACATGTTGTGGATGTGGCTGCTGAGCTGCCACGCCTGGCTCAGGTTCACCGCCACGTTCATGGTCAGCTGGTCCAGGCCCCGCCTCTCCTCCGCCGTGCGAATGGATCGAGGGTTTTTCTGGCGGACCGCAGGACAAAGTCAGTCATGTCGCCAAGGTCACTTTATCAAAATGGGATAATGCTCATTCACTTCCCCCACACTCTCAGCATAGATACCCACTGGCCTTATTATTTGTTATTCCCTGTACCCTTCCTTTGGTGTTATCACTGATCTGACATAGCAGGAATAGGTGGAAGCTACATGGGAACCTCTTGCTAGCAAGTATCATGTTGTTAGATCAGTGATTACCTGAAGGAGAGGAAGGATACACTTTCAACACACTCAAAAAACAGGGCAACTCAGAAAGTTACATTTCTCTGTACTACTAGTGCATATGTAGCAGAGGAGGTTTGGATCCACTCTCATGCGATGACTAAACTTGCCTGAGACCTGAATACTTCTGTTAGCTCCCTGAGCTAATGCCTTTAACCTCGGCAACTAACCGTCTTGAGGCACCCGAGGCCCGGGTTAGAACCCCGGTRGGCGACACATACCTGTCTGAGTCGGGCCATGGACTCGCTGGGGATGAACTCGTTGTGGTTGAGGCGCGAGATGAAGCACAGGGCCTGGTACTGGCTCTGGCCCCTCTCCAGCTCCCCAAGGATGAGCGCCCGGAAGATCTTCACATGCTGAAGGGGAGGGAAGGAGGGAGACYGATTGTGAGGCAGGGTAACTGCAACTGCATAGGATCTGGGTCGTGTTCATTATGCACCATATGGAAGAAAAAAATTGAAACAGCGAGGGACTTCCTGGACTTGTCCAATAAGAAAGAAAGAAAAAACATTTTTTTTTAAACGTTTTGCTAGGGTGTGCGCCATACTGTTTTGGACCAGTATAGTTGGCTTGAAACAAGGTTGGAATGCAAGTTAAGCAACTGAACCCTGAACCCTGCATCTGCACTGTTACACACTAAACCACAGAATGAGAGATTTGGAAATAAATTCCCATTCAGTCTCCTTATTTACACAGTCAAATCAGTGCCCAAAGAGTTCTTCTTAAACTACAACACCCATAACTTCAACAGGTGAATCATCTCGTTACACTCTTCATGTGAACAACGTTTTAAAAAATGAAGATGTTGGAAGGAAGGTTTTACCACAACTTTGTTGCTGTTGGCAACCGAACGAGAGATCTGGCTGTGGCCCCAAGGCCATAAAGAGAAGTTCCAGCCGAGGACAGCAAAGCCACAGACCKGTCTCCCCCATTCATCAGCTCTCCCTTCCCTGACGTCTCTCACACACAGACAGTCTGCGGAGAACCAGACAGCCCGCGGAGGGACTTCTCCAGGCACACTCAGGGTAATTACAGGGAAGCAGCACTGCTCCTATCCTCTGAAACCAACATCATAGGGGAGAAACCGAGGCAGAGAGCAGCAGAGGGGGGGTAGTACATGTGGAGGACATGGTAATGCAGCCAAGGCTTCTCCAACCCCAGCATTGTTTTATGGCAGGTGTTAAGACTGGGTGACAKCTATATGTTACATTTAACATCCTGCTCTACAGTATGTTGGAGACCTACTGTGTGTGAATTTAAAAAAAGGYGAAAACGGAAGTGGGTTTTTTTGTACAAGAAAAATGTTTTTTGGMACTTTATTTTAAAACCATTTATGGCATTTTTGGGGTGGTTTCACTAACCCGGTAAAATGGCTATAATTTTTTTTTTTTAAACAAATAAGATGACACCCTCTGTTCTATAAATACAACAGCACCAGTAGGATCATGAAATAGTCCTAACTTTGGGCTGCAACAGAAGCTCTGTGTCAAGTCACACTAGGTTGGCACCCTCCCAGTCCCAGGCCTAACTACCACAGCCACACCGTGCGCTTGAGAAAAGACATACAATAGGTTACACGATAAGTGAGAAAATCGTGCAACCAATGATGGGCGGTGTCAGAAAGTGGCTAAAAAGCAGTATACCTGCTCATATGATGACAGAACGCAAATAGGCCATGTCAAGAGCAAGGCACCATGCGAGACAGTATTAAAGCCTAAGCGATCAAAAGATAGATCCTACTTTTAAAAAATCTGGCAAGTGGGTTGGTAATGTTTTTTTGTTTTTTTATCAGTGCATTATGCAAATGCCTTGTCAGCAAAGGCAAATGTCTTTAGCAGCAGATGGTGACTGAGCACAAGCTACTGGCCACCTCAAATCAATTTGCATAGATAGTCGGCTCCAATTCACTCCCTACCATTTACCTCTGGCCCTAACCCTTTGACGTAAGTACATCTGTAAGGTGGAAACAATATGATGGAAGCTCCACCACTAGTCTGATTTAGTTATCCAGATTCTCAAACAGCTAAAGGGGCTAGGGCCAAAGAGCTAATCGATAGATAGGAGCTGTGTCCTAAATGGTATCCCGACCAGGGCCCACAGGGCACTATGTAGGGAATAGGGTGCCATTTGGGACGCAMACAGGAATGCTAATTGGGTGAGGAGTGTGTGTGTGTAACCCTTCCTGTTGGCCCACTCTACTTCCCTTGCACTTCAGAGACTGGCACTGGTTGTATCCACAGCTGCCCAAACCTAAAAGATTGACAATTAAAATGACAAAGAGAACTCAACTCGTTGACACATTTGTGTGATAGGATTGTAACAACTGTACAGCTTGTCATTTTTATTCAAGCATTTTCATGTTTAAATATGTCCCTTCCCTAAAGTGAAGTGTGTATTGTACACTAGTCAGGAGAATCTGTAATAAAAAATAAATACATTAAAAATCAGGGGCTTTGTTCTATCAGAACCAGTAAATGGGTTTCTGTGAACACATTTAAAAAGGGCAATCTGATTGATGTACCAATTTTTTAAATTAATGATTTATACCCATTGATTATTGAAATATTACTTATGCCTCATGGAACCCCATCAGAGCCCAAAATATAAGATTAACTCCAATATTTGTAAAAAAAAAAATTATAAAATGATATATCATGTATGGTCCGTTTATGAATTTGAGTGGTTACATTTACATCCTTCAGCTTTTTACCAAAACAGTGACCACTTTTAATATTTGAACTACATATTTGTGCTTTAAATTAAAAATGTGCCAAGTGCCATGAGAAAACATGATAAAATAAGCCCATCTGCTATAAGCGGAAATATGACCACAAATTATATAGAATTATGCGTTTTACCCAACATTCAGCAACCTGACAAAATGAGTGTGTTGCATTGATATCCAAAATGAACAGACATGTCTTCTCGTTTGACATTCAGAAAATTGGCCTTTCATTTCCTAGGAGTCCAAGCCCATTTGTTATCTAATGTTTTAAAATGTCAGTGCACTGATTGGCACTTAGTTGGTGTAGAGGAGCAGAGGAGTTTCCCTGATGAGACTGGAGATTGACATAGCAAATGAACAGAAGTCAGACGCTGGATTTCACAACAGTGTTTTATGTGGCTCTGGATAGTTCAATCAGTCAGTTGGACATGCGGTTCCACACGATTGAAGCTATATGCGAGGAGTTTTCACCAATACTTACATTTAGGAAAAAGACTGAAACACAAACCTTGCCACAAATTGAGAAACAAGTACACCAAAGATCTCACATATGGATTTGAAAATGAAGTGCGACATTAAAGACGATAYGGTGCCACTTTTTCAGATGGTCTTCCTCCTGTAGAGCTCCTGAATGCCATCCACAAGATGCAGCTGCGGAGCATTTTTTGGAGAGGTGTCCATTGCACTGCGACTCTTCTGTACAATGCCTGTAACAGTTGCTGGATGCGAACGGGACTTCAGTAAGCTGAAACGTATACAAAAATAACTAAGATCTACAAATGTGCCAAGACAGGTTGAACAGCCTTGCCATCCTTTCAATTGAAAACCAGTTAGCTAGAAAATTAGTCATTATAAATGAGTTTGCTCACGAGAAGACTCGATGCTGGCAACGCCCCTGCTTACAGCTACAGCTTCAGTCCCATACAGCTCCAGCCCCCACCTTTGTCCCAGAGTTCATATCCTGCAATAGGCAGCGGACATCAAGATCCAGMGCAACCTCTTCAGAATCCAAATWGCTCAGGCATTGAGCRAATACTTAMTCATCATTTCCATGGTGTAATTTTTCTGCCCACCTAGGTTTTCCTTCCCCTTATGCCAAACTTTAGCACTGTAAATGGTGCGACGCAGATAAGACAAGCTGTATATTTTTATGACCCAAAGAAATGGTAACATTAATATGTAGTTATGGACCATCATAAGTTTCGTAGCTCAATATCGTTTGGGAGACAACAACAGTGACAACCCAAAATAACCTCACAGGACAGGCAGGAAGATCCTGAATATAAACATAGCGAACTTAAATTTGAGATCGAGTTGGTTATCCCTTGAAGAGAAAAGACGCATTAAAGTAAAAAAATAACACCATCAAAACAGGTCTTATCGATGAGGTCATCTACAATGTGTAGGAATGGCCATTTTCCCATCATCTGTTGCTTGATAGGTTTAAAAACACACTGGAGTTCAGGCCCCGTTGACATATCGAAAATTAGCCATTTCTGATAGAACGTATCTCTTAGTGTTGATTTTACAAGGTGGCTTGCTTTCCTTGTTGAGCTACAGTCCAAAAAGGGAATATAGATGGGCTAAACCAAGCAGAAACCATATCCATTGTCATAAAAATTACATTAAAAAGGTCTAGTGTTGTGGAGCATTTGATTGCGAAAAGTTCAAAAGGTATTTGGCGTTACTGTGCCTGCCCTTTCCCCTCTTGCCTGTCTCCGACTGTGGGAACGACACAAGACCTTTTTATTATTAGCAGTGTTCAAAGCCCAACATCTGCCTGGCGACCCAGAGCAGAATAAAGACATCCGCTAGTGGACGARGCCAGGAGGCAGTCCTCAGGGAGAGCAGCCCAGAGTAGAAGACAATGAGTATGGGAGAAAGGCTCTGTTCGTGCTGTGTAGCCAACAACCACAGCAGTGAGTTGGCTACAGCAACAAACAAAAAAAATATATGGGAACAGGCTCTGAAAACAGCAGGCTAAAAATCGCCAAAACAGCAAACTTGGCCTAGAGTGAACCACTAAATAACAATGTAGCCCTAATTATTTTGCCACACAAAAACAAGGCTACCAGCAGAAAGCAGCTCGTCTTAAGAGAAAGAAACTAGACACACTTCTTCCTCCACACCTCCCTCTTTAGTGTGCATGCTGACTGCCTGCTAAACGTAAAAGATATTCTGAGGAAATGCCCTGCAGGTCCTGTGTATTGACCCATTTGTTATCTGTGGAGCAGATCTTCCACACAGGGATCAATACATGGTGGGAGTTGGAGTCCATATCCTTCCCATATGACTCAGGACCTTACACAACTGCACTGGATGGATTCACTGGATGGCCCCTGTGGTCCAAGAGTTCTAACCTGTATGGCATCCATTCCTAAAACCACAACATTTCCTGGAAAAGGTGACACTGCTTGCCCGTTGAAAAAAAGGCTGACAAGTTTGTGCAAGTGACAAAGTGGGATGGCCTCAGTCAAGCATACGACCTGGTAAATGAGTCGACTTCAGACGCATTGCACACCGGACCCCGCTTCACGTTCACGAGGAAATGCTGAGAGAAATTTCACAGAATTCCCACACGAGCAACCRAATAACGTGTTAGCCACCCAGATAATAATGAAAAGTTGGAAACAAAAAAAGGTGCGATGGTAATTGTGCTGCAACGTGGGACCAAGTTATTGTTCAAGTTTCCAACTACTTGTCCAAGGTTACTGGGAGATATGCGATGGCTATGAAAGGATATAAAAAGGGATGGGTAGCCGCCAAACGGGTCAGAGATATATCGCAATGGGAGTCTGCTCATAAAGGCTAACCGCTGTGCTCGCTGCTCTTTACAAACAAGTGGGTGTGTGATAGAAATAAATCAATTCATCCCGAGAGTTGCTTACTGTTTGGGCGTATTCATAAATACATTTTCTTTGAAGAGAGAATATCTAGACACAAAACAGCCTGAGGGCTAAGGGAGTTGTGAAACACAATACATTTATGAACACAGATAAAAGACTTAAGAGAGAGCTAATGTTCTCGTTCACACGACCGTGGCATTGTTGGTACAGAGGCATAGTCAATTTAAAGTGATAGTGTGTCAGGTATATTCCCAACATCTGTTGCTCATCTCAACCAGAGTGTGTATGTGTGAGACAAATGAGCTGCAATTATAGTATCGGTCACACATACAATGCATTCAGACCCTCGTCTTTATCCACATTTTATTACGTTACAGCCTTATTCTAAAATGTATTAAATAGTTGCAAAGAAAAAGCCATATCTCAAACTGGCCAATAAAAAKAAAAGATTAAGATGGGCAAAAGAACACAGACACTGCACAKAGGAACTCTGCCTAGAAGGCCAGCATCCCGGAGTCGCCTCTTCACGTTGAGACTGGTGTTTTGCAGGTACTATTTAATGAAGCTGCCAGTTGAGGACTTGTGAGGCGTCTGTTTCTCAAACTAGACACTCTAATGTACTTGTCCTCTTGCTCAGTTGTGCACCGGGGCCTCCCACTCCTCTTTTTATTCTGGTTAGAGCCAGTTTGCGCTGTTCTGTGAAGGGAGTASTACACAGCGTTGTATGAGATCTTCAGTTTCTTGGCAATTTCTCGCATGGAATAACCTTCATTTCTCAGAACAAGAATAGACCGATGAGTTTCAGAAGGTATTTGTTTCTGGCCATTTTGAGCCTGTAATCGAACCCACAAATGCTGATGCTCCAGATACTCAATTAGTCTAAAGGACAGTTTTATTGCTTCTTTAAAATCAGCACAACCGTTTTCAGCTGTGCTAACATAATTGCAAAAGGGTTTTCTAATGAACAATTAGCCTTTTAAAATTATTAACTTGGAATAGCTAACAACGTGCCATTGGAACACAGGAGTGATGTGTTATGACGTGGCCCTTTTTGGGTATTCTCTCACATACACACTGTTATCTCAGGTCGTAAATTCCTGGAGACCCTCTCCGTGGGCCTTGCAGAAAGAGACTGAGAGAACAAACGATTTCACATGGTGAACTCCTAAAGGGACGGGTATGACGAGTGTGTTTCATTTAGTGACCTCAGAGAGGACAGGAAACACATGACTATCTCTGAATATGTACATTTCTCAAATATGGTGTTTGCATCTAATTCTTGTATAAAATGAATGAGTAAAAACGAAACTATTTGTGAAATGATGTAATATGATGTGAAACCTTTAATATGAAAGAATTGTTTCCCTTTAAAGTTAAGTCATTGGCCCGCCCCCGTGAGCACAGACATGATCTAGCGTCATGGAACAGCCCTTTTCTACTGTTACGAATAAAAACCCCTCCTGAAGAAATCCTCTTCAGACCACGCATACCTCGATGGACACCGACCGAGGGGGCACAGGTTGAGTTTAGACCACAAAAACCTCAGTTTAAGCTAAGGTTGTAATGGTTGTTGAATTCCTAACCATACCACATGGAGCATTGGCTACACGGCTGGACATGGTTAAACTCTGAGACTATCGATCCCGACAGAATAAGAGCAAATCTTAGATACTAATTACTAGTCTGCAGCTAGAAATTATATCAACATGGGATGCGAAGACCGACAACCGCCGAAACATCTATTCTATAAGAGCATTCCTGAATGGTATTCTGAAGTATCCATTCTAACCACAAAAGACTTCAGGGAAGCAGAGAGAGAGAGACGCTCGGATGAACTTTCCAACAGAAGGGACTGACGATTCCAACAAAGACCACGTTGACACACTGGGCGTAAATATATATATTGATTGCAATTATTCCCGAATGAGTGAGCGTTCAAGTGCAAAGGATTAGCATTTCAATTGATATAATTATCAACTGTGTAGTCAGTGTCTTTCCCGCCCTTCTCAGTCCACACCCACTTTCCTTTGTCCGCCAAGCCGTCATATCGGCTTAGTCCACTAGGGAACCTCCCCTATCGTTTCCTTCTAACCATAGCTGCTGTTTGTTTATGCATTTATGTGATTATTTAGTTAGTAAATAAATTATTAAGACAATTGATGTATGGATAATTCATAGTAAGGCCTGGGCTCGTGCAGATAACCAACAATTTAYGACGTTTGGAATGAGACTAATGTGAGGTAAAGAATAATTAATTAATTAGAAGACAAATTGATCAGATATTAAAATATCTGAAGAGTTAAATTAGGAAAATCATAACTTTATAATCTGAAGATTTTCCTTGGTGCCCCGACTCCCTAGTTAATTACATTTACATGATTAGTTTAATCATATAATAATAATTACAGAGAATTGATTTGATAAAATAAGTATTCAAATTTAATGATGCCATAGACACGACAGATGATTGCTGATAATGGGCCTCTGCACGCCTATGTAGATATTCCATTAAATCAGCYGTTTCCAGCTGCAATAATAATTTACAACATTAACAATGTCTACACTGTATTTCTGATCAATTTGATGTTATTTAAAAATGGACAAAAGTGCTTTTCTTTCAAAAACAAGGACATTTTTAAGTGACCCCATACTTTTGAATGGTAGTGTAGGTACATGACGTAATGACTCCACGTAAAATTTTGCGCTACACATGCAACACAGCATTCCTAACCTAGCCCACAATGTCTGCTGTGTGGATCGAGCAGTCAACAAGTCGAGCAGTCATTCGAAAGAGTAAGAACATTTCAGCAAGAACTCAAAAGGCAAAATCCATTAACGCCAAGATAATGGAATTCGTTGCCCTTGACAATCAACCGTTCTCTGTTGTGGGTGATGTTGGCTTTCGCCGACTGATCGAGCACTGGTACACACTACAAAGTGTGCTATTTTTCAGATGTTGCCCTACCGGAGTTACACAGTAATAGCGTCACTGCTATTAGCGTCACGACTGACATTTGGACCAACGAAATCAGCCCCATGAGCATGCCAAGACTGATAGCACAGTGGGTCGTCAAGGATTTCGTACGGAGGAAAGTCGTATTGCATGCTCATGCTGGTTATCATACCGCTGCTGCCATTTCAATGGCACTTGAGAACATGTTTGAAACATGAACATACTAGCTAGCTCCAGTCGAACAACTGACTCGAGAAATAAGCTCATCAACTGCGCCTGCAACAGACGTGATACCCTCGGTCATGGCATTGAAACGCCTGCTCAACAAAACTGCCAACACAGGCTGTGAACAATCGAGTCGGTGGCATTCTCTCTTTACTGTGTCGCCACCATGCTCGATGCTATGTACAAGGGCCGCTACTTCGATGCAGACAAGAAACAGGTTTTACGTGAAATGTTACATACACAGCTGAACAATATGGAAACATGTGCACCGAGGAAGAAAGGCCACGGACAGAGAGCTGAAACTTCAATGCTTGACATGCATGATGAAATCCTGGATGAGAATGAAACGACTGAACAGCGAAACAGCACAGGAAGTAAGTGAAATAAATAGGTTTTGGTTATGTTTTACTGGTAATGGGGACATACATAACTCCAACAAAATAACTTTTTGKTCAGTGTGTGTAACCTTTATTTAACTAGACAAGTCCGTTAAGAACAAATTCTTATTTACAATGACGGCCTASCCCGGCCAAACCCGGACAATTGTGCGCCGCCCTATGGGTCTCCCAATCACGTCTGGATGTGATACAGCCTGGATTCGAACCAGGGTATACTTTAGTGTATATATATATATATATATATATATATATACACACTGCTCAAAAAAATAAAGGGAACACTTAAACAACACAATGTAACTCCAAGTCAATCACACTTCTATGAAATCAAACTGTCCACTTAGGAAGCAACACTGTTGACAATAAATTTCACATGCTGTTGTGCAAATGGAATAGACAAAAGGTGGAAATTATAGGCAATTAGCAAGACACCCCCAAAAGGAGTGATTCTGCAGGTGGTGACCACAGACAACTTCTCAGTTTCCTATACTTCCTGGCTGATGTTTGGTCCTTGAAGCTCGTCTCTCACCTATGGTACATGAGACGGGTCTACACCACACAAGTGGCTCAGGTAGTGCAGTTCATCAGGATGGCACATCAATGCGAGCTGTAGCAAAAAAGGTTTGCTGTGTCTGTCAGCGTAGTGTCCAGAGCATGGAGGCGCTACCAGGAGACAGGCCAGTACATCAGGAGACGTGGAGGAGGCGTAGGAGGCAACAACCCAGAAGCAGGAGACCGCTACCTCGCCGCCTTTGTGCAAGGAGGTGCACTGCCAGAGCCCTGCAAAATGACCCCCAGCAGCCACAAATGTGCAATGTCAGCATATGGTTCACAAGGGGTCTGAGGATCTCATCTCGGTACCTCAATGGCAGTCAGCTACCTCTGGCGAGCACATGGAGGGCTGTGCGCGCCACAAAGAAAAATGCACCCCACACATGACTGACCCACCGCAAAACCGGTCATGCTGGAGGATGTTGCAGGCAGCAGAACATTCTCCACGGCGTCTCCAGACTCTGTCACGTCTGTCACATGTGCTCATGTGCTCAGTGTGAACCTGCTTTCATCTGTGAAGAGCACAGGGCGCCAGTGGCGAATTTGCCAATCTTGGTGTTCTCTGGCAAATGCCAAACGTCCTGCACGGTGCTGGGCTGTAAGCACAACCCCACCTGTGGACGTCGGGCCCTCATACACCCCTCATGGAGTCTGTTTCTGACCGTTTGAGCAGACACATGCACATTTGTGGCCTGCTGGAGGTCATTTTGCAGGGCTCTGGCAGTGCACCTCCTTGCACAAAGGCGAGGTAGCGGTCTCCTCCACGTCTCCTGATGTACTGGCCTGTCTCCTGGTGCGCCTCCATGGCTCTGGACACTACGCTGACAGACACAGCAAACCTTTTTGCCACAGCTCGCATTGATGTGCCATCCTGGATGAACTGCACTACCTGAGCCACTTGTGTGTGGTCTGTATGAGCCATAAAGACAATCAGCCAGGAAGCATAAGGAACGTGGTCTGAGAAGTTGTCTGTGGTCACCACCTGCAGAATCACTCCTTTTTTGGGTGTGTTCTTGCTAATTGCCTATAATTTCCACCTTTTGTCTATTCCATTTGCACAACAGCATGTGAAATTTATTGTCAATCAGTGTTGCTTCCTGAGTGGACAGTTTGATTTCACAGAAGTGTGATTGACTTGGAGTTACATTGTGTTGTTTAAGTGTTCCCTTTATTTTTTTGAGCAGTGTATATATATATATATATATATGAGTACATACCCCACCAGACAAGCCACTATGGTTTCGTTACGGTACCCAAACCAAAAATAGAGATTTAATGCATTGCTCAGTTATGTATAGAGCCATGTCATCATGGAATGGTTACTGAGGTTACTCAGGCAAAAAGCAAAGTTTAGCTTAAAAAAAAACATATCGTATCCTCTTTCTAAAGATCTAATTTAACTGTACTGTAAATAATGTTATGTTCCCTTGTGTAAATAGCATGTTTGTTGTCTCCTGGTGTTTTCCCTATATACAGAGGATACAAAAAAAATTAAGAATACCTGCTCTTTCCATGATAGACTGACCAGGTGAATCCAGGTGAAAGATATGATCCCTTATAGATGTCACCGTTACATCCACTTCAAATCAGTGTAGGTGAAGGGGAGGAGACAGGTAAAATAAGGATTTTTAAGTCTTGAGACATGGATTGCGTATGTGTGCCATTCAGAGGGCGAATGGGCAAGCTATTTAAGTGCCTTTCAATGGGGTATGATAGTAGGTGCCAGGTGCACCGGTTTGTGTCAAGAACTGCAACCCTGCTGGGTATTTCCACACTCAGTTTCCCCATGTCGAGAGTGGTCCACCACCCAAAGGCCATTCAGCCAACTTGACACAACTGTGGGAAGCRTTGGAGTCAACATGGGCCAGCATGCCTGTGGAACGTTTTCAACACCTTGTAGAGTCCATGCCCTGACAAATTAAAGCTGTTTGGGGGGGAAAGGCTATACAGTGCCATTTGGGACACAGCCAAGCTAGTTTTGTGGTTCACATTCAAACTGTTGGGAAAGACCACAAACATTCTCTCACTGATGAGTGTGTGCGGGCCTGGCCTGCATCATCGTGATCATTCCCAGATATTTCTTCCCCTCAAATGTTAGACATTCCCAGTTGATTGTCTTCARAAAAGGACCGAAACGATTTTATTCCACCAGTGTCGTGGGCTGGAGGTTGTGCCCTGAAGTGAAACTCTGGKGAGGTTTCGCTTTTCATTCAAGGTAACATTACACTTGTTTTCACGAGAGGTCGACCGATTAAATCRGAATGGCCGATTAATTAGGGCCGATTTCAAGTTGTCATAACAATCGGAAATCGGTAAATTTGGACGCCGTTTTTTTACACCTTTATTTAACTAGGCAAGTCAGTTAAGAACACATTCTTATTTTCAATGACGGCCTAGGAACGGTGGGTTAACTGCCTTGTTCAGGGGCAGAACGACAGATGTTTACCTTGTCAGCTCAGGGATTCAATCTTGCAACCTTACGGTTACCTAGTCCAACGCTCTAACCACCTGCCTCACGAGGAGCCCGCCTGTTACGCAAATGCAGTAAGAAGCCAAGGTAAGTTGCTAGCTGGCATTAAACTTATCTTATAAAAAACAATCAATCAATCATAATCACTAGTTATAACTACACATGGTTGATGATTACTAGTGTATCTAGCGTGTCCTGCGTTGCATATAATCGACGCAGTGCGCATTCGCAAAAAAGGAGTGGTCGTTGCTCCAACGTGTACCTAACCATAAACATCAATGCCTTTCTTAAAAATCAATACACAGAAGTATATATTTTTAAACCTGCATATTTAGCTAAAAGAAATCCAGGTTAGCAGGCAATATTAACCAGGTGAAATTGTGTCACTTCTCTTATGTTCATTGCACGCAGTCAGAGTATATGCAACAGTTTGTGCCGCCTGGCTCATTGCGAACTAATTTGCCAGAATTTTACGTAATTATGACATAACATTGAAGGTTGTGCAATGTAACAAGAATATTTAGACTTATGGATGCCACCCGTTAGATAAAATACGGAACGGTTCCGTATTTCACTGAAAGAATACACGTTTTGTTTGAGATGATAGGTCATTAATATGGTCGAATCCGGAAACTAAGGCTCGTATTTGTGTGTTATTATGTTATAATTAAGTCTATGAATTGATAGAGCAGTCTGACTGAGCGATGGTAGGCATTCATTCAAACAGCACTTGTGCGTTTTGCCAGCAGCTCTTCGCAATGCTTCAAGCATTGAGCTGTTTATGACTTCAAGCCTATCAACTCCCGAGCTTAGGCTGGTGTAACCGATGTTAAATGGCTAGCTAGTTAGCAGGTGCGCGCTAATAGCGTTTCAAACGTCACTCGCTCTGAGACTTGGAGTAGTTGTTCCCCTTGATCTGCATGGGTAACGCTGCTTCGAGGGTGGCTGTTGTCGATGTGTTCCTGGTTCGAGCCCAGGTAGCGGCGAGGAGAGGGATGGAAGCTATACTGTTACACTGGCAATACTAAAGTGCCTATAAGAACATCCAATAGTCAAAGGTATATGAAATACAAATCGTAGAGAGAGAAATAGTCCTATAATTCCTACAACCTAAAACTTCTTACCTGGGAATATTGAAGACTCATGTTAAAAGGAACCACCAGCTTTCATATGTTCTCATGTTCTGAGCAAGGAACTTAAACATTAGCTTTCTTACATGGCACATATTGCACTTTTACTTTCTTCTCCAACACTTTGTTTTTGCATTATTTAAAAACCAAATTGAACATGTTTCATTATTTATTTGAGGCTAAATTGAGTTTATTTATGTATTATATTAAGTTAAAATACGTGTTCATTCATTCAGTAATTGGAATTGTCATTATTACAAATAAATAAATACAAATAAATCAATTAAATAAAAATCGGCTGATTAATCTGTATCAGCTTTTTTTGGTCCTCCAATAATCAGTATCGGCGTTGAAAAATCATAATCGGTCRACCTCTAGTTTTCACATTAGGTCGTCTTAGACTAGAGACTTAAAAATACAAGAATTAGAATATGATGCCCTACTTCAGGGATCATCAACTAGATTCAGCCACGGGCCAATCTTTTTTTTGAGAGGATGGTCAGGGGGCCGGAACATAATTACAAATAATTTGTCAAATGCAAATTTGACCGCAAGAAGCCCAAACTGATATAATATTTAACTAAATCAATATTTCAAACCTTGCTCACATTTGTACACGATTACATACTGTTTCTCTCTATATTATGCATGGGGAATACTTTGGAACAGATTTCCAAAATTAAAATAACTTAGTGCTGATTTGCTGGTGTTTTTAACAGTCCAACACACACGTAATCATTATATATAAAAATAACACACCCGCGGGCCAAATTCGGTTGGGGTACCCTGCCCTACTTGTTTTAAAGTAATCAGTACCTTATCAGGTTGGCAAAAGCACTGTTCTGATGCTCTAGTTCTGTTATCGTAACTGCTACGCCTGGGTAATTCTGAATGTGCCACAACATTGGAGTTCAATGTAAAGCAGTGGTCTTTTGATTTTAGTATAGAGACTTTGGCAATTGCATCACCCTTTTTTAGTAAAAATGTATTTTTGGGAATCAGGGGATACATTTTGGAGTCAAGTGCTTGCTTGAACATTGTAAATGAAAATACACATTCCAGCTGTTTTCATGCAAATGGGGAATAAGAATTATCCATTCCTACAGATTGAGGTGTGGTTTGTTAGGTAGCCATATCATTTCGCCACACGTCCATGTAAAATTTTCAGCTCATCCCCCCTCTTCTTATCACGGAATGACTCATTCCGATTCTCATAGTTGTACTGATCCCATAGATTACAGTACTTCTGTTCTCACAACCCATGCCAACTCATGGGGATTTTGGCATGAGGCTATGACTGATAATAACAGCATCTACACACCTAGCTGGCTGGTCGCGTGAACAAAATCATGACAGCAACAAATCCATTCATATATATCTACTCTGTCCATTTACTGCTACCCATTGTTTGATATCCCGTTTAAGAGCTTTCCTTTCCAGATGCGGATCTGAGCAGTAAATTCTGCATGGCCGCTTGAAGTCAAAGTTGATCCAACTTCCCATAAATACTTGAGATAGAGAGTTAAATGAGAAGCACATGTAAACGGAATGGAGAGGCAGGCCTCCAAGTGGAACTGATCAAACAGAGAGGAAACCAAGAGGAAAGAGGCCTGTAGCTAATTTGGCTAAACAGGCTTCACCACCATGGTGTGATGTGCTCAGATGTGTCATCGCCGATTTGGCAACGCGCCGGCCTCTTTTAATCACAACATTTCCCCATTTGATTTGTGAACCATACCACAGATCAAAAAGGTCAGACATGCCCACTTAATCCTAGAAAATCTCCCCCCTTTCACTTCTTGCGAAGGCTGTCCGTTTCTGTGGGATTGCAACAATCACAGACGCATGCCTTTGGTCTGTGTCGGAGTGTAGTGCACAGTGACCAGAGGCACCCGGGGAACAGGCTGCATGTGTGCTGGTTCACATGTCACACTGAAGCAGTGAGTGTTTCTCAACCTCTGGCCCATGGACCAGCACCGGTCCTGGAGATATTGCTGACGGGTCCCTTATGGTTAGTGGACACTGGTTTAGTCGGTTATTTTGTGCTAGTTTTAATGTAGCCATTTGTTTAATGGAACTGGTCCTGCACGAAAGAAGGACCATAGCTTTCCGGTCCCTGGCACAACAAAGTTTGTGAACCACTGGAGTTGTATGGATGGCCCTTGCTCTCCGACTAGGCCCTTCGTGTTGATAGGACTGAGCAGGCTCAGAGTAAAAGACATGAGTTGTATTGCAAAAGAGTACGAATAGCATTCCTAAACCGATCCTTACAAGTGAGAGCCTAATTCAATATTCAGTTTGTTGTGCCACCTCACATTATCCACTCATGCATGCTGAGGAATTTACCAGCATGAGGAGAGGAGGGCCCATGGCCAGGGAGTCAACTCATCAGCACTGAAATGACACAGGCTAGACTAACACGATTAGGCTATGGTGTACTGTTTTCTAAATTAGTTACATGGTGGTATAATAGTCTTCATTCAACATCTGCATTACCGCTGATCAGGCTGGCAACATAGGTGGTCATTGGGCAATAACCCAACACAAAACAATGAAGGTGTGGGGCAAAACACATTTGGAGCCGCTCACCTGTTTGAAGTCAGCGACAAATGTTATGAGAGTTCCATCTTCCTGTTTGAACTCAAGTGTGATGGAGTCTTTTTCACTGTCTGCTTCTAGAAYTTCCTCTGTGATTTGTCCATCAGCTAAACGAACACGAACTTTCAGCTCTGAACAAAGTCCGAACGTTGTTAAAAATATTAGTGCCCAGAGAAATGCATTTATTCGAGCTGAAACCGGTGGAACACAACTCCCAAACATTCCARAAGACGCAGAACTGAACTTGACAGAGGAAAAATACTAAAGTCCAGGAGAAATCCAACCGTCTCTATTCAATATTAACATATAATTATTTAGTAGCATTTCAGTTTCAACAGGTAGCCCCTTTGCGATCTATTCCTTGTAAAAAAAAAGATATATATGAAATCCAACCAGTTGTTCGTCTTCCATGCTTTACGCTATAATTCATGCCGTGATTGATTTGATTTTGTACAAACATTAACGCGACTCGGGTGAATTGTCAAACGCATACAGTAGGTAAACCCACCTCGATCAAGAATTCAATCTCTGCTTTTCATTTCACAGCTACTTTGTACCAACTAAAAAAAACTTTGACCCGCACGACTTCAATGCATATCAGAATCATGCGCGAAGTAGTATCCCACTCTCTCTCTCTCTCTCTCTCTCTCTCTCTCTCTCTCTCTCTCTCTCTCTCTCTCGATCGTAACACAGCACGTTGCTTCGTAATCTGCTTTCTGTTTTTATCCTCATATATTTTCTTTTTTTTCTCATTCAGTCCCGTCACTTCCTTCAGTATCCAAACTACAGCAGAGTATCCTACTTGCTTGGCCTCAAAACTTTCACCGACGGCGCTGTGAATTGAACCAGCGTTGCCGACTCTTAAAGGCACAGCACCCTCGAAATGTAGCACAAGGGCATGTGATGATTTGGTTGTGATCCAACAAGAAAATCCAAGCTTGCACAATAATTATAGCATATGGTATGGTATAGGCCACAAGAGAAGGTCAACTGAATATTTATAATACCGTTTTTGTTATTATGAAGCATTTTTGCCACTACTGCACAAGAAGATAAACCTACTGCAGTTGTTATAACAGTTTCTGTGAAAATGATTGTGTAAATATGATTATGGGTTTTAATTCACCTAATCGAAATAGTCCGTATTCTTTTCTGAATTTATATATGGAGTTATATAAAAGTTGTGGCTAAAAACTTCTCATGATTTCAAAAAATACAGAGGCATTGTTTTTATTGTTCTTTTTTTTTTATTGTTCTTTTTTTTTATTCATTTAACTAGGCAAGTCCGTTAAGAATTTTTATTTTATTGAAAATGATGACCTACCAGGGAACAGTGGGTTAACTGCCTTGTTCAGGAGCAGAACGACAGATTYTTACCTCGTCAGCTCAGGGATTCAATCCAGAACCTTTCGGTTCCTGGCCCAACGCTGTAAACACTAGGCTACCTGCCGCCCCAAAGTCATCCTCTATCTAACCCAATGTCATCCATTATTTATGAGACCATTGAATTATAGCTTGTGAACTTCAGATAATTACTAGTTGTGTCAAGCCACRTGGAGTATTCACTGATTTCCTTGTTGGAAAAAGTCAATCCTCTTTCCTACTCACTCATGTTATTATACTTTTATKATGTCCTTAAGGGGGAACTTTGACAATACAGAGGTGTGTAAAGGAAGTGCCACACACAGAGAGCAACATCTGGAGACCGGTGGCTCAATCAATGTGCCACATTTAATGGTAGATTACCTCTGAAGGCAGTGATGTTCCACAGCCAGACCTCATCATCAGATCTCTTATCTCCAGGTGACGCACTGCCTGCTGGGTGGCCAGGTTGGTGACCCTGTGGAGGAGCACTTACGCACTGCTGCAACCAAGTGGTGGTGCGCTCCACTGAAGGGGAAAACAAATGGCCAGGGCTCTAAACCTGAACAAACAGTGTCAGCTGGTTAGGCACATTGATGAATTGGTGAATTGGTGAATTGGAGGAGCCAAGAAGATCAAGCAAACAGATCCTTTGTGGTGTGTGCAAACCTCAAGCATTTATGGGCTTATAGCGCAGAGCCTTGTTGAACATGCTGATTTGTCCAGAAATTGATTATTATCTGATCTCTGTATGTGTTTAGCATGGGATAATAACTTTTGGCGACTATGGTTAAAGCTGCGCTATGCAGAAATCGCTCTGCCATTTCCTGGTTGCAAAAATTCTAATAGTTTGCCTAATTTTAGTTTATATGACAAAACAAGCATAGAGAATTCAGAGAATCATTGTACCGTCTAAACCGCTGTGAAATGTCYTTTCAATAACCAAAAATATAGTATTTTCGGATGKTTGAAGCTGGTGTAYAAAACTGAAAGTAAAAKATGCAAAAACGAAACTTAAGAACGGGAAGCATAGAAATTAGAGCACATAGAACAGATCTACTGCTTCTTAGACTTGCTTTCAATGATAATGACAGATCTATAACTCATGTTTCTATGTGAATTTGGTAGGGTTGCCCAAAAAGTACACATATTGCAGCTTTAATGTTCTYACTTGCTTAAGAGCGTAACACCTGTCACATCAGACAAAGGTTTTGTAACAAGCTCTTGACCTAAGTGTCGATAATACCAAGGTTTTGKAACAAGCTCTTGACCTAAGTGTCGATAATACCAGTATAGCCCATTATGAATCAATGGTACAAACATAAAGGCTTACAACTGTGTAAGTCACAGAGTAAACAAAGGTCATGCCAGAATTATAACCCCTCACTTCCCCTGAAAGAAGCTTGAGAGATACAATTTTATACTGTTTTTTCAGCATCAGACTTTGTTTGCTTGCCTTGCCTTTTATGGCACGTTGTTCCCATTTACTTAATAATTCCCGTATTGTATATCCAAACATCTCAGTCCAAAGTGCAGGACTGTTTGACTTGCACAGTACACAGGTTAGTCACGGGCGTGTACAAAAGGTGTTCATGATTAACTAAGCATTTAGTGATCCGGYTATYAAAAGAGCACAAAGGCCTGTCTGTGTATGGATGATCGTTCGCCTTGCCTTTTGTATAATTTCCTCTCTACATCAAAGGACCTCTTTGACCAATAAAAACACATACAGACCCATAAAAGTGTTGAATTATTAGTCTGTGGTCAGACAGTGGATGTCAGGGACCAACTGTGATGGGAACGCACTCGGGTCATTCAACCTCCCTCCTCTGCATGACTAGGGAGAACCAAAACAACAGCCTTTCAAATATTGGGTCGCGAAATCACTAGCTATTATGTCTCAGTTACACTAGCACCAAGACTGTTTGTGTTCTATTGTACCCCACATTATCTGCCCTACACACACACACACACACACACACACGCACACGCACACGCACACGCACACACACACACACACACACACACACACACACACACACACACACACACACACACACACACACACACTCTGACATACACATTCACACAAACACGTGCGTGCACACACACACACAGTCACATAAGGATCTCCTCTTTATGCAATGAGGGCTTGTGGAGACTCAGCCCTTTATCAAGGTGCCACATAAACATGACTCAAGGTTGAAATGTTTTACTTTAAATGGTCACCGCCATTCCACGGCAACGGGGGGAACTTGTCGCCGTCCCTTCTACAAGAGAATTCTACACGATATATACAATTGCGATAGAAAAACGTACTTGCAGCCTTACTCAATTGTGATAGAAAATATGCRTCCCAGGGTATACTTACAGCCCTAATAATCTTTCAGCTATTAATAATACCTCTTTATACACACTTTTTTTTTTTAAAGTATTGTGTTACTCAAAATTACCACGTTTTGAATTGTTTCGTAGCATTTCTTCTTGTTTAATTAAGGACAACTAATATGCCTATTTGTCAGGTACTTGGGTATAGCTGAAACCAGGGTGATAACGCTGCATTCCTCTGAGGGAAAGTATGAATGAGAACGCCTACTTACTGGGGATTTAAACTGCAAAGTGTTGTTGGCCCAAAATGGKCAGCTTTAAGTTTGACCCACTCTGCTTCACTCTGCTGAATACCAACCATTTTTAATACTGATAACTATCAAATGTGGACACTGTTGGGTTTAAAAGCAGGATATCGTATAACAATTGAGTCAATTAGTTATTACACCGTTTTTCAAGCAGTTATTAAGCCTATAAATAACCATCTCTGGAACACTGGACAAGGATCRTGATCCATGCGCTCATCTGGTGAGTATATTTCAACCTCTTTTTAGAGATTGGCATTTTTTGCAGAGGAGTAGAGCATATATAGAGCAGGCTGACATGGCAAGAGTCAATGAGCAAGTATTTACATTGGGGATTGAGAGCATCACATGGGGCCCAGATCGTTCTCCAAGCCCTCTTTAACCTATTTCTCTGTTAAAAGCTAATGATAGCCTTGAAAGAAAAAGTGTGCCTATACATTTTTKCAGTTGTACTTATAATATATAGCCAACAACTTATAGCCAACATTCTCCCACTCTCTAGAAAACATTGGGAGACCATGACCACGTAACACAGGATGCAACCTCCCTACAGCAAACCCTTGAACCCTTTTCCAAAATGTCTCCCAAAACAATTGGCCAGGAACTGTTTACCTCCGGCCCCATGAGTCAGTCTGTCGTCTTCCGCTCCAGCATGAGGGAGCAGGAGGAGAAGGAGAGCCTGTGGTGGTTGAGAGAGCTTGATCTCTATCCCAGACAGATGTGAGAGGAGTGGGAGGCTGAGGCTGACTGACTGTCTCATTTATATAGGGACTGTAGGGGCTCAGATTAAGTTGCTTTCCAGTCTCCCAGGTCCCTGGCTCGGATACTTGGAGTCCGCCGTGGAACTGCGGGCTGTGGGGGGATATCCTCTTACACATGTCTCTGATGGTGGAGCTGTACTCTTAGCTACAGGAGCTCACCTCCTGGAGCACAGGCTCGCATGGTGGAGAGGAGAACAGCAACAAGGCAAAAGCAGCATTAGAAATACTGTATATGGAAAAGAGTGGAGAAGTGAGTGCAGTCTGCAGCAAACAGTGATAAATGGAATACAGTTTGACTTGTATATCTTGGAGAAAACCAATGTTTAGATGGTCATCTCAGCTCTGATGATGAAGTGACGTCTCCTGAACTCACTAAGATGTGTTCAGGGCAAAGAAGGTGATTGGTAGAACGGTAAATGGAAGCTAAATGGCAATGTTGTGAAAGTCCTTTATTTAGCAAGAACACATACTCCAACATAATTTGTATTTTATTTAACTAGGCAAGTCATTTAAGAACAAATTMTTATTTACAATGACGACCTACCCCGGCCAAACCGAACAACCCTGGGCCAATTGTGCACCACCCTATGGGACTCCCAATCACGGMCGGTTGTGATACAGCCTGGAATCGAACCAAGGTCTGTAGTGACGCCTCTAGCACTGAGCTGCAGTGCCTCAGACCGCTGCGCCACTCGGGAGCCCTAAATGTTAGCATTAAACTCTAAAAGTGCCCTTGGAAATGAAACTACAAGAAAAGGAATAGACTTCCAGTTTCAAACGTCACATGACTTAAGTGATGACAGTAGATAACGACACAGACAAGGACATTCATTGACTGTTATGAAGGTAATAAGGTCACTCAGAAAGTGGAACCATACTAGCCTTGATGTCCGCTCCRTTAACTTTGCCAAACGTTGACTAAATGCATGGAAATTCCATTGTCACGAGGTTGTTTACAGATAAATCTAATGGTTCAACTCTTGCGATACTCAATTGCCACATTTTTCCTCCCCTGCCTGCCTGTTGTTTACCCAACAGCCTAGACAAGTGGCGTCCAGATGGGATCCTTCCAGCAGCAGCTCATCCAGGGAGAACAGCTCAAAGCAAAGACAGAATGAAGAAGAGAAAAGAGCGAGAGAGAGAGAGAGAGAGAGAATCGTACTCTCATTCCAAGGGATACGCACGCACGCACACAGCTCCACAGAAGGAATCCTAAACACAATTCCATGGAAATTCCCGGAGTCGAAGGGAGAGAAAAAAAGTCTTTAGAATTATAAAAATAAACAAACATGTTTGGACTCATTGTGGGAGCATTAAACCCCATGGAAGCCCTTTTCTGCCAGACCCCAATGCATAAGGAAAGACTATCCTACTTTAAACACAGCCGGTGAAGGTATCATTTATCTTTCCCCATTATGCGAGGTCAAAGCAGCTATAATGTAATACCTGCTAGGACTCCTCTTATGGCCTATCTTTAGACTGCTGCCGTACGTAAGAAGACTTTGTCTTTAGTTTCTCCCATCGACAACTTCCTATTTACAGAAGAGGGAGRGCCTGTCATATACTTGTGTGTACACATCAGACGGGCCTTGATCCATCAGTCCTCAGAATTATTATATCTACCGACACCCAACGTTATAGGAGCTCACTGTGAGGGTTGAATGAATAGACAWCAAGAGGTTTGCACGGGAGGTCGGCTGGACTTCCTCCGGTAATCTTCGAACCGGAGGAAAATATCCTGCAATACAGCGGTGCGGAGCTGCATGCAGGACTGGTCTGCAAAGAATCTCCTGCAAACCCTCAGGTGCTGTTGATTAAATTAGGGTGCTGTGGAACTGAAGCGCATGATCCCGGCCCATCTGCTGTGGATGTTAGGATAAGCAGCGTTTAATCAAACTCATGGAATGGTTACCACAAATGACATTAAGCCTCGAAAGGTCAAAGGAACAATTATGTACTGGGGGAGGTTGATCTGGAAGATGTTGCGGCTGTGTTGGGGTCATTCTGAGGGSACCTTTTGACACACTTTCTTCTCATTTAGGATAGTTGTGTACATTTATTTTTCGTGTTGTTGGTTTTTCCCGAATTTCATCGGAGACACTAGGTATATAAAAAGATATGCAATGAATAAAAGGATAAGAAGACTGTGTACTGAAATAAACTTCTCCAACTGCTATCCTATAGTCTTCTCCATTGCACTGTAAATCCCAAAATAGCTTTGGTGAGTGAAAGTCCCCATAAGTATGAGAGAGGTCATGAGTGGCCGGTGACAGGAATGACAGAGTGCAAGGCGAGGGGTCTGCAATAAGTGTGCTTTCATGACCTGAGAGAGAGAGAGAGAGAGACAGAAACAGACAGACAGAGCGCGAGAGAGAGAGAAAGAGAGAGATAGAGAGGTGTATAGTAGTGTCGGGACAGCCCAGAGAGAGTGCATGGTTACCTGCTGTTAAGCCCGGGCTGACAACAGGCATGCTATTCATTCTGATAAGAGCACAGTGTAATTGCMGTGTGGGCCAGCGGTCGCTGTGTTGCTGCTGATGTTTTGCCAACACACAATCAAGATGCCTGCGGGAGATTATCGCGGCATAAACCATTCCGTCTGGCCGTTTCCTTTAGCAACTTGATCTTTTCGCTCTGAGCAGGATTAAGCTGAATCTGTTCGTTTTTGGAGTCTTCTGGTATTCTAATTTGGATTAAATAACCACTCATTTAACAGTCWACTGCATGCAGACGTTGTAAAATGTCTGTTTTTAGACTGTTGCAAAAGAGGGCAAGCACTGACGTATGATTTTGAATGTAGATACTATAAGTCTTGCTATTGTTAGTTGTAGGCCTAATAGAGTTTAATAGCAGGTTGATCTAATGCAAGCACATAATATGTGGATGAATAAAGATTTCAAAAATAAAGGCGCTATTTGATACATTACGCCACTAATAGACTGTTGTGTCATGTGAACTGGCCATTTCCCTCACGTTTTTCAGCGGTGGTGCAAATGAAGATATGATGGGGTATTTCAGAAGCATCCGCTACGTGACATATACGTCAGCTCTCGGAATAGAAACCTTCTCCGTGTTGTTTTTTTCAATGCCCAACTTGTCTTGTTTCAAATCGATCGAATGTCCCTTCCTAAAATGAACGAGTGCYGCGTGAACGTTCCCGCAACGTTTTAGAGTGAGGTTGCATAAGACCCTTCACCGAGTCTAAAAATAGAGGCTGGAGAAGAGGAACATTCAATTACAGGACTACTGTAACTGACATTTAGTTCCAGCTCTCCTCCTACCAACTAAAGAAAGACGTTTGAGAAGGGGAACAGAAAAAGAGAAGCYCCAAGATAAGACCATTCTCTGAAAACATCTATTTCCTGAAACAGAAAGGACCCCCTTCTTGAAAATCAGGGTTGTTTGACCTGCATGTGGGATGTTATGCAATCRCATGTTGTGGATACAGCACTGGTAAATGCTGGTATGCAGGACATGTATACTTTAAGATGGGTTAKYCTCCATAGCCACCAGAGCTCTTTTGGAAACTAGACCTCTCCATATTTTCATAAAAGAATGTTGCCTTTGAGAGATTGCCTTATTTATGAAAAACTGAGATTTTATAGTCAAGGGATGACTCACACACCGAATAAACTGCTCTCATATGTTATGAGAAGCTGTGATAAATTAAATGTTGAATGAGAATATGAGAATGGACCTGGTTTAATAAAAACGCTATATGCTCTCTGTTTAGCAGAATCCTACGCTGCATCTTGACATCCTGTAAAGTTAACGACTTGGAGCTTGATACAGGTGTCCCTGTGAGGTTTTCCAATCTTGTCAAACATGTAGAGAGTGTAACAGTTCAATGAGTTGCGATGCTGCCATAAATAGCGTAGAGAATGGCTCTCCCAGGAAGAGGGGCGTGCTACTTTTATCTGTATTTGTCTTGTCGCTACCTCCCTAGCCCCTACCCAGAGATCAGTTGGAATCTCACATTCTCGTGCATGTGGGAGTCAAGAACAGAACACCCCGTGAGTTTAACAGCTGTTCTCATAAAAACACACCTTTGTCTCTCGTCTGASCACTTGAAATGGCCTGTGTCTGGTCTGGTCAGCACTGAGTCGTCGTCTCTGTCTGCATGGTCARCAACGAAAAGAACGAGAGCGACTCACAAGACCGTATAACCATTATGCCTGGTCTGAAGATGACAAACAACCACTTTTTAGCTGAAATGCAGAGAATCTTAAACGCGATCTTCACTGACCGTTCTCCGAGAAAGTAGTTGGTATGTACAAGGCATGTAAGGTTGAAATGTTGCTGCTCTGTGAATGTGAAGAATTTGGGTATGAAGGCTATAGGTTCATGGGTCATGATAGGGCCTGCAGCTGCAGCAGAAAAAAAGCCCCTGGAAGAAGGCCTGCTGATGGAGGGGTTTAAAGCAATAGCGCTGTCATCCAGCCCACACACTGACCTTTTACCCTAGACATTTACGGAAAAACAGCCACGGAAAAGTCTTTGTGCCTAGGTAACGCTCTGTGCAGAGAGAGAGAGAGAGAAAGAGAGAAAGAAAGAAAGAAAGAAAGAAAGAAAGAAAGAAAGAAAGAAAGAAGGAAAGAAAGAATGAAAGAAAGAGAGCATGGGGAGTAGAGATACATGTACTGGGCAGTCCAAAATGGCTCTGCAACTTCAAATCATTTGTGTTACTCCTTTAAGCTAAACAAATTGCCAGCTGCCACACATTGCCAGCTGCTACCTATCATTGTTGTCTCTAAATGCACATGAATGTACATACTTCTCTTTTCCACAAGACATTAATATTTTGGATGAAAAGAGGACTTCAGGCTTCACTTGAGCTTCTTAAWCTTGATATACGGTATGTATAAATTATAATCGAGTTATATTGAAATAGCTTTCCTTTTTTCGGCCTGCAAACTGATTTTGAAATACAAATCGGTTAAAAAAAAAATCAGAATGTGGCCCATCCCTGACCTATCCCTGATGCATGAGTCAAAGTAACCCATGTTTTAAAGGAAAACTAAAACACGTAGACAAAACTATCTGTCAGTCTCACTTGATGCGTTTAGTTCCTCTATGAGTTTCAACTATTGTGGTGAGTGCAGATGTAATCTCTTATGATTAACATTCCAGAGAACATATCTCCAACACACTTTCACTGACAAATGCCGTTTAAAGAACAAAGTTTATTTGATAAATCATGATACGGGCCTGTACAGAGCTTCTAGTGAGGTCAGATTGTCACACCTCCTAAAACACATCTACTTCTTGGAGTTTACAATTCTCTGACAATTGTTTGACTGAAGAGTTTCTGGAGACAAGTCTCGAATAACGTTGAATAAATGTGTTATGAAGATTGTTATGAATGATACTGCAACACTCATGAAGGTGATGGCTGGTTTTATAAAGGTGAATGCCTGTGCTACCAAGTTACGTTGTCATTTTTTTTTGTCCTGTATTCGCCTTAAGTAGTCTTGCCCATTTGACCCAGTTCCCTTTCGAACGCGATTTGTGTTTGCGTTTCCGTTTCACAACTTCCGTCAACGCTAGCGAATTACCTCCGAGCGGTGGCTAGCTAATAATTAAAAACGCGCAACATTAACACATCTTAAGAAATATACAAAAACAAAACATGGCTCACATTTGAGAACACACACAAATGGCTTTCCGTAGGTCGGATGGTATCACGGTGCCTCATCCGTCCATGATTAATAATTGGGTGGATGACATGATAAAGTTACATATGGGGACATTTTTTATTACTTCGTGCTCTCCTTGGGAATGGATGGTTCCACTATGAAAAATTACAAGAGTACAGAGGCCTGTCAGTACCTCCACAGTGGTAAGGTGGACTGAGTTCTTCTTCACCAGGAGGAGGGGAAAGGATTGGTATTTTTGAAGGCCGATGTTCAGCCCAGCCAATCAAGCAGCTCTTACTTGCCACTCTGCATGGGTACTTGTATCCAACAACGGATCAGTAGAGACGGCTGGATGCGCTTGCATCGCTGGCCTTGGGAAGTCACGCAGCCTCAATTGTGTGGAAGGTAGGCTAATAAGCAAAGGCGCTAGCATTTCTAAGTCTAACATTACTTAACTTAAGCGATTACACTGTACAAGCAGCCTACACGTGCGTACACGTGTTGTGGTGACACTATAATCCATAGGCTAACGTTATGATAGTTCTCAGATGATATCTATGATCTATCTCCRCATTACTTGGGTCTTGTAATTGATGTGCATAGCCTATTTTCTTTGTTCCTTTTACAGATGAAAGTGCGCAATACTGCCTTACCTAGACACAAAATAGTCAGGCTTAACATAGCAGTTAGACCAAACGTTTTGTTGGATGGAAGCTGAATTGAGAATGTCATGATGTATTGGTTATGTCAACATGTATTTGTGGATCAACAGAACTGCTGTATTCATGTGGGTAATCTGTAAGTATCCTGTCAAATCTCATGCCGGTGAAGCAAGGTAGGTTTATGGAGTCTAGGTGAGTAAGGTATAACATTTAYTTAAACATGTCTGCATCACATGTATTTCTTTAGTGTTATAGTTTTTCTGGGTGAATAAGGTTTGTAAAATATCCTTGTGGTTGGGGGTAATGCCTAAAGTATGGTAAGTATAAGTAATCTCATTGGGAACAATAGCAAGGTACGTTTATGATAAAACTCGCATGTGTTTTGATTAAGTTGATCACATAGTCCTCAGTCACACAGCTGTTAATAAGGGGATTTTCTTGGAATGTCTTTTTTTGTGACACACATTCTATCACAGGTGCAGAATGCAGTGTCCAGTAGGCTAACTGGCATAGCCTGCCACAGATGAGCAGAGACAATGGTACGCAGGGACTCGGAGGAACCTTGAGCCAATGTGGTTAAACAGCATTTACTTCACACACCATAAGGCCAGTGACCAATATGCAGAAAAGCGTCCAGAATGTCCACCCCTGCCTCCCACTCCTGCACGTGAATCTGCCTGTGGAGRGTCTGCTCTATAAGTGTGTTAATGCTGAACCGAAATAATAATAATAATAATAATATCACAGCCAGTAGCATCCCAGTAGCATCCCAGGTAAAATTGGACTGAAAGCAATATTTATTTGTGGCTGTACCATTTTAACGTATTTGAACTGATGTGTGTCTCTTCTGTTCAATGCTTTCAAACTCCATATAATAACTTAATATAGATTCTCGACTCTTTCAGAGCCACAGGGAGAGCATGTCAGTTACAACTGCCAGAAGTGCCTGTCCTTCTACAATGAATTTGTGAAACTTGACCCAACCCAGTCGACTGCTTAGGAACAGATCACAAAGGAGCAGAGTGCCTCACACTTGTGGCATGACTCAAGGAAGCTTCGAGTTACTGCAAGCTCAGCTCAGTCCCTAACAGGGAATCCACCAACCCTGGTAAGTTTCTCCAGGAGCATCTGTATCCCAGGTTCCGAGGGAATGCAGCCACATGCTACGGGAAAAATAATGAGCTGATGGCCTCCCAGTGGCTGGAAGACTGTGGATACTCCGTGGACCACAGAGGCACTGTTGTCAGTGTTGAAGAGCCATGGCTATCAGCAAAACCTGACGGAGTGCAGAACTMCAAGGAGCTGTTGGAGATCAAGTGTCCGGTCATGGGGAAGGGCTGTGATTCTCTGGATGATGKCTTCAATAGGAAAGCCTGTGATGTGCAGGTGGTGGAGGGCACACCCCAACTGCAACCACGTGGGCCACGTGGCAACTACACGCAGGTGCAATTTGGTATGTTTTGCACAGGACTGTGAGAAAGTAAGGTGCTCATCTGGACTCTGTCCAAGCAAGTTGTCATTCCTGTTCCCTATGACGCACAGTTCTGTGCAGAGGCTGTCCTGAGGTTGAAGGCATTCTACTTTACACACATGCTGCCATTTATTGTTGAGGAGCATCAGGCAGGCAGATTGTCACTGAGGGACAAATATATGCAGCTCTGTAGACGTATGTAGTCAGATGTCTCTCCTGTTTGCAGATACTATTAACCCATTGTGTTTCATTTAAAAAGCTTTGACTTAATGCGTCAACAGTCACAGTATTGTTTTTATTTATATTAATGAGTGTCTAAAACAAATAATTAAGTCGAGTTGTTATAGAATGAATCGAAATGTATTTCACGTAACTTTAGACAATTATAATTCATGTGAATGGCATTTGACTGGTCAGCTCATTCAGCATCTTCATGAATGATATCGACACGCAGGTTACACAGGGCAGCACAGATTCTAAGTATTTTGTCCATTTTAGATGAGATGTTGATTGGCACTGTCTGTGAGATGATTCGAAACCGTTTGAGCCTTTGAATTACGCGTTCCACATGAACCCTCATGTTAGCTATCCGTCTTGTACTTGTGGTGTCCTCCTGTGACAGCTGTGCGCCACTTTTTGTGAAGGCTAGAATTGTTCATTTGACCTTCCTCTCTTGTAGCCAATCACGGACTGTGAAGCCCCGGTCAGCCATGACCTCATCACCTGGACAGAGGTACTCCAGGAACCCAARATCTGATGTTATACTGTATATCTGTCGCTACATCTACCGCCATACTGTATGCTGAGGAGATGAACATCACAAGTCCACAAGGTGCAATGGCCACCAGGTACTTGATAGTGTTCTGGGCGTATTAATGGCTGACTGACTCCCCCCTTGAATCCAGATTCTTGCTCTTCTGTACAGCAGTTTCTGAGCAGTCAATAATGCAGGTTGTTCCTGGGTAGAGGTCCTTAAAACATTGTGGCATTGTAGCACAGATGGTCTCCCTCGGCAGCCATGGAATGTACTCCCTCAGATTCTCTTCCATCATGTCAATCAAATAACTAATCACTCGACTGACAATACTCTGGGAAACACCAAACCTTCCTGCTAGGTACTGCTGCAGCAAGTTGAGCTTCAGCGTCATCAGTGTCATCAGGAGTTGGTCTGTCAGGTCTAACTGAAAACTGCCTTCGTAGAGCGGTAGGAGATGTTCCGCTTCGTTCCTCAGCAGGGTTTTGTAGAGAGGTGCTGCTGGGCACTGTGCCCCTGCCTCACAGGTAGTGGGCTTTACATGATCACCTGAGCAGTAGTTGTGATCACTTAGAGATGGGTCTTCCCATTGGGTTTGGGCATCCTTCTCTGAAGGCATATCCATTCCTTCTGTGTTGGCCATTTTCAATTTGGTGAATTTGGCCTGTTGTGTCATCTGTTCAGAAATCRGTATGGCTTGTTAAACAAGTCGATTAACAATTAATAACAAAACCGTACAATAAAACACCATACTGCATGGACACTGCTAATAATATTTAATAATCATAATAATTAAGTATATATAAAACGGGAATGTTTTATTGAGTTGTAGAGGAAATAAATTGTACTATTATGAGACTGCTTAGATACAAGAGGGAGACACAAAATGAGAGCAGGCAAGCTGCTCAAGCGTTTGGCTTACCTGTCATTGATGACTGCCTGACCAACACACAACGCTTCTTCATGAGTGGAGCATCGTAGCCAAGCCATTTTTCTGGGYGAGGATGCTCCACTGTAGGCTTCTTGACAAATAAGTGTTTGGAGCACACAAATGGATGTTTTGGTGGTTTCTTTAGGTTCTGCGCTTGAAGCCTTAGCCTCAAAGACTCTGCGTCTYCAGGAGGTGGATGCAGGTCGTATGGGGCTCCACAGGTACATTCAGATCTAGAGGTTGGTGTTCAAAACATTGCTGTTGTAAAAACTGCCTCCTCTTATCCACTTATTGTGACAGCCTCGTTCTGAACATATAATGCTTGTCATGTTGATCGATTTTCGGATTTTGTGCGGTTCTGTCAGTGTAAAACTATCAAGTGCTCAACTAAAAGTACCACTTTTGCACGCGCTAGCGTCGCGCGAATAAGTCCGGAAAGAGAAACACAATTGAAACTAACTCACCACCATCACTGTGACGTTCCAGAATAAGGCGATGTCATGACCTCAAATTCTTTCTGTTTAAAAATGTAAAATGTATACACTGCTCAAAAAAATGAATGGAACACTAAAATAACACATCCTAGATCTGAATGAATGAAATATTCTTATTAAATACTTTTTTCTTTACATAGTTGAATGTGCTGACAACAAAATCACACAAAAATGATCAATGTAAATCAAATTGATCAACCCATGGAGGTCTGGATTTGGAGTCACACTCAAAATTAAAGTGGAAAACCACACTACAGGCTGATCCAACATTGATGTAATGTCCTTAAAACAAGTCAAAATGAGGCTCAGTAGTGTATGTGGCCATAGCATCAATGCCTTCCTCTTGCAGGAACTGCTGACACACTCCAGCCACATGAGGTCTAGCATTGTCTTGCAATAGGAGGAACCCAGGGCCAACCGCACCAGCATATGGTTTCACAAGGGGTCTGAGGATCTCACATCAGTGTGTACCTAATGGCAGTCAGGCTACCTCTGGCGAGCACATGGAGGGCTGTGCAGCCCCCCAAAGAAATGCCACCCCACACCATGACTGACCCACCGCCAAACCGGTCATGGTGGAGGATGTTGCAGGCAGCAGAACGTTCTCCACGGCGTCTCCAGACTCTGTCACGTCTGTCACATGTGCTCAGTGTGAACCTGCTTTCATCTGTGAAGAGCACAGGGCGCCAGTGGCGAATTTGCCAATCTTGGTGTTCTCTGGCAAATGCCAAACGTCCTGCACAGTGTTGGGCTGTAAGCACAACCCCACCTGTGGACCGTCGGGCCCTCATACCACCCTCATGGAGTCTGTTTCTGACCGTTTGAGCAGACACATGCACATTTGTGGCCTGCTGGAGGTCATTTTGCAGGGCTCTGGCAGTGCTCCTCCTGCTCCTTCTTGCACAAAGGCGGAGGTAGCGGTCCTGCTGCTGGGTTGTTGCCCTCCTACGGCCTCCTCCACGTCTCCTGATGTACTGGCCTGTCTCCTGGTAGCGCCTCCATGCTCCGGACACTACGCTGACAGACACAGCAAACCTTCTTGCCACAGCTCGCATTGATGTGCCATCCTGGATGAGCTGCACTACCTGAGCCACTTGTGTGGGTTGTAGACTCCGTCTCATGCTACCACTAGAGTGAAAGCACCGCCAGCATTCAAAAGTGACCMAAACATCAGCCAGGAAGCATAGGAACTGAGAAGTGGTCTGTGGTCACCACCTGCAGAACCACTCCTTTATTGGGGGTGTCTTACTAATTGCCTATAATTTCCACCTGTTGTCTATTCCATTTACACAACAGCATGTGAAATGTATTGTCAATCAGTGTTGCTTCCTAAGTGGACAGTTTGATTTCACAGAAGTGTGATTGACTTGGAGTTACRTTGTGTTGTTTAAGTGTTCCCTTTATTTTTTTGAGCAGTGTATCTTTTTTTGCTACAGTTTTTGGTGTTGTTTCTCTGTGATACTACTAGCCACCTACCAATTTTATGAAAATGGCTTTAGGTAGCCCAGATAGGATCCCAATCTCCCAACCTCATAACTAGCTACCAAGAAGCCATTTCATGCTATCAATGAATTTAGACTAGCTAGCTTGTCTAACTATCTTAGCTGGCATGCCTGCTGGCAAGGCCGGTATACTTAAGAAAAKCAAGCAATTACAGTGAATCATATTTATTTTCTTTAAAAAAATAATCACAAGTCAGGAGGATACAGACAGCCCGAGGTATGCAGATTTYTTTTTTTTTTTWCATAAAATTAAGCRTAATGATTATGGCTCTAGATTGCAGGAAAAAGGTGTTTCAGGTGTTTTAAAAATGCAAAATACTCCAACTTAGTCACCAAGTCTAACAAGTTTAATGTGAAACCTCAGACTTCTGGTCTTCCTTCCCTCTCCTCGCCTTGAACCAGGGGCCCTCTGAACACAGCAACAACAGTCACCTCAAAGCATCGTTACCTATCGCTCCACAAAAGCCAACGCCCTTCCAGAGCAAGGGAAACAACTACTTCAAGGTCTTTAAGCGAGCGACATCACCGATTGAAATGCTACTAGCGTGCACCGCTAACTAGCTAGCCATTTCAGATAAGTACCATTAGCATGTTAGAATGAAACATGTTGCAAACTTTTTGGAAAACCTTTGGAAGGTCTTGTTGTTTTTACCATGGAATGTCAAGCTTTCTTTGAAAGAGATACAGTAGTTAACCTTCTTTAAATCAACAAAAATACATTTAAAGCCCTTTGGAAAGAGAATATGAGATGTGACACTTGCCCAAGGCATTTATAATAGGGTATGATTGATTACTTTTTAGTTATCAATTATTTWATAAAAATTGCATTCTTAAAAACAACTTCAGTAATGGGTTGTTGTTCAATTAAATGGATGTTAGAAGTGCCAAAGAAAATAAATGCCCCCCTAGAGTCGATGTYCACGCCATCGCTGAAATTTAATGAGCATAATAAAACAATCCCCATAAAAAACAGTTAATTTARGAATAATATTTGATTAGACTTTCAGACTAAACTTTTAATATTATCACTCAGTTGTTTTGGTTCTAAACAAAAAAAACAATTAGCTGTCTCCAATGTTCTTAATCAGTTCAGGGGAAATAATCACAATATCCAAAAGCTGTGGTGACATTTTCTCTGTCTTCAATGTCKACTGTACATCTTCATCCTCTTGTAATAGCAATACAAGGTAGCAGTGAAATACACATGGTTGATGACAGTTGCGATTTTAGCATGTAAATCTTGGTGGGGCAAAAAAAAAAAAAGTGGAATGCATGCCAGCAAAGTCACCACACAACACAACACTAAACAATACATTAATTGTACTATAACGGTGACAAACGGTACTCACAAACTAGGGCCTACATGAAGCTGTCCCAACAGCAGAGTCCCAACAGCAGTGCCAACACCCGCTACATCTGGCTATCAGTGGAGCCTTGTCTGGCAGCAAAACAGTTMATTCAGCCTCATTTCCTGCCTTTAAAAAAACATAGCTGATATGGCTGACTTGCTTAAACAAATGTGGTTTCTACTGACAATTGAGATGTACAAACTATGGCGTAAGAGGACAACAAGCCGATAAGAGGCAATCCGTAATTTAGATTAAGACATTAATGAACAAGCCAGGATGGACGTAGTCAATATAACTATTTGTTCAGTACTTTTGAAATGTACAGCGACAGAATTCAGAACATGGGCCGTTCTTACAGTGTTTTCCCTGTACACCAAGTCAGAACCGCAGGATAAATAAAGTGGGCATATAAGCACAGTGAAAGCTCTTACAATATTCAATGATTACATTTCTTAAACACAGGTTATAGGCTACATGTGCACCACCGAGTCAGAACAGTAACTTTAGGCAAAATTAAGAGSTGGAAATAGACCAAATTATTAGGGTGAGGCACATGGGCTACTAACAGCTTACTACACAACATATACTTAGTATTACTTTCTTAGCTACAGTATACAGTACATATCTCCCTGGCATATCATTTATGCAGCAACAAATAAGACATTTTTGGACTCACCTTGTTATAATGTGCTCTCTTGAACAGGAAGGTGCAGGAAGGTAAATATTGTCATCAAAGAAAGAGAAAGTGGACGGATTTACAATTCCAAGTTGGATGACCGTTYAAAACATATTTTCAGTCGTTAATTCCCGACTTCCCAGTTGCAATGCTTCTAGTTATCCACTGTCACCGATTCCTTCCAAACCACTCATTGTTGAATTTACGATTTCCAACTTGTTGTGTAATGTTTATATCCAATGGCCGATGAGCACCGATACMTTTTATCTATAATTTCTCTTAATTATTTATCTTCATATGACAAGGATTTAAAAGGATTTGCCAGTAGATTGTCAAATTGATTCATGATGCTAGCTAGATTTTGAAAGTRAGATGTTGACATGATCAGTCCAATCAAAGCTACTGTACATATAACGTGATTTGACGTAATTTTATCTGTGGCCAATRACCTTGAGCCTTTTTGGAAGGGCACTACTAATGTAATTCTATGGCAGGAGCCATAGGGGTTGAATTATCGATGTCTACCCTTACTACTTGGCCGTGAYGTAGTGTCCCCATGAGTGACAGAACACTGAGCCAATCATGGCACACTGCTCCTATTTTCTGCTGGCTTGCCCCACCACCGAAAGCACTGAGCTAGGCTGCATTTTGGAGCTGCCTTAATCAAGAAAACAAAAAARAGACCATGTTTGTATGTGGCTATATTGACTTAATGATATATATTTTTTTACATTGTTTGCAAACTGATATGCAACTCGTATTAATGCCAAAATATTATGCCAAAGAGGTAAGGTGTATATATATATTTATTTATTTTGCTAAAAATGTGGGGCCCTGAATTACTGGTCGCCACTGGTTGATGACATTTATTAGGTAATCTGATAAAAGGTATTTAAAGGGTACATACAGTATATTAAACTAAATCAATATGTCCCTTTAGCTCTGCTTGGCAAAGCAACAACATCACCTTCGTGATAAGAGTATGTCATAGCTAATTAAAGCATTCCTTCTGGTTAATGTAAAAACTGTGTGTCTTGATGTCTCGCACGCAAGTGAGTAGAGCAAAGGAGGGAGGTAGGGAGAAAGAGAGGGGGGGCTGGGGGGTAATTACTCTCATTCAAAGACTTAAGACGTGTCTCTCAGTCAGCTGAGAGCTGTCCTTTCATTGAACAAACTCGAGTGATGAAAACGGTTAGAATTGTCTTGGGAGTCATCTCTTGCTGCCTCATCATCAACAGAGTAGGACATGTCTAAGGGGTGTTTATGAGTAATTGAAATGAAAGAAAAGGGCTGATGATACTGCAGTGAGAATCAAACAAAGAACTAAAACAACCAGTTTACGTGCAAAGTATAATTTATCAGAAAGATACAATGTTGGGGGGAGAGTGAGATAACAAGGCCTGGTGGTTACTTTTGTCAAATCAAAATGCAATTTTATTGGTCACATACACATATTTAGCAGATGTTATTGCGGGTGTGGCAAAATGCTTGTGTTCCTAGCTCCAACAGTGAAGTAGTATCTAACAATTCACAAAAATACACAAATCTAAAAGTATAATAATGGAATTAAGAAATATATAAATATTAGGACGAGSAATGTCGGAGTGGCATTGACTAAAATACAGTAGAATAGACTACAGTATATACATATGAGATGAGTAAAGCAGTATGTAAACATTATTAAAGTGACTAGTGTTCCATTACTACCTACATGTACATATTACCTCAATTACCTCGACTAACCGRTGCCCCCGCACATTGACTCTGCACCCGTACCCCCCTGTATATAGTCTCGCTGTTGTTATTTTACTGCTGCTCTTTAATTACTTGTTACTTTTATTTCTTATTCATTMTTCTTCTTCTTAATAACCTGCAACTTTTCAGTGTGCAAAGCTGTCATCATGGCAAAGGGTGGCTATTTGAAGAATCTCAAATATTGTTTAACACTTTGTTGGTTACTACATGATTCCATATGTGTTATTTCATAGTTTTGATGTCTTCACTATTATTCYACAATGTAGAAAATAGTAAAAATAAAGAAAAACCCTTGAATGAGTAGGTGTTCTAAAACTTTTGACCGGTTGTGTGCATATTGGGCAGTAACCTCTGAGGTGCAGAGTTGAGTAGCTGGGTGGTAGCCGGCTAGTGATGGCTATTTAAAAGTCTGATGGCCTTGAGATAGAAGCTGTTGTTTAGTCTCTCGGTCCCAGCTTTGATGCACCTGTACTGACCTCGCCTTCTTGATGATAACGGGGTGAACAGGTCGTGGCTCAGGTGGTTGATGTCCTTTATATCCATGCAACATAGAGTATAAAGATAGTTCCCTCTAAACAAAATGACTAGACCATACTCAAGTTCAGCCCAAAGACCCCATCAAACGGATTCAGAGGTGAAAAGGACTTAGACGTGAAGCCAACTAGCAGAGAAAACGTACAGAAGAAAGTTATTTCCATCTCTGTTTGTCCCTCTGGAATTTTCCAAAAGTCACTATTATCTAGCAGCAGACCTGCAGAAAACATTGAAGTCAGTATTGACATCCTATCTCTTTGGATTCTTCAGAGCCAAAGACTTTATCATCCAAATGTCATCAGAATCATGTAGGTCATAAAAAGGGTAAGCATACTGTATGGAAGTATCGTCTTACAGATAGACAATTATCACTCTTGGAAATGTGAAACAGGTTGCAATAAATAAAGGTTATAAAACAGGCAATAGTAAATCTACTGTACCTGTTGAATACCACCCACTTATTTTTGTGGAGAGATGCTATAGAGAGATGTGGGGTAAGTGGTAGTTTGGAGTTGTACAACAAAACTGTCAAAGAAGTCCTGTTTCAACACATACCCCCTCAAAGCCTAGAGCTAGGGACTACCACGCTCTTAAAATGGTTTTCCTGGGCCATCCGTATTGTGCATAAAGCATACACATTAGAATACAGATATCGAGTAAAGTACACAAGCTTTCAAAGACTCCCGAGCTTGACCTCCCATTGGTTCATTCACCCCTGCACCATTCAGAGAAGAGTCAATGGTATTTCTCATGAACCTTTGATGAGAATGACTTTCTGAAATGAAAATCAGACACTACTGAACATTTTGATCTCTTAATAACCTGCAACTTTTCTAAATACTGGTGGAGTTTATTACTAGGTGACACATTTTGTATAAAAGGATGTTTTACAACTGTAATGTAGTTTGCACAGGATGTACTATGCAAAAATAAATAAAAATACAAGAATAACATTTTAGATTGTAATTAAAGACGGAATATATTGAACAACAATGGATGTGCTATTACACAAACCTCAAAATATGAATTTATGTAAATTCATTCAGTGCACACACCAGGAGATAATTAGTTGAATTTGTTGTAATAATGTTTAAACCTCATAATAATTATTATGTTAAAATAKGCTGTGTACTTGACATGGTTAAATTAAGAGTCAATTTATTCAAACTGTTTTAGAAACAGTTTTGCATTTGAATAGGAGAATTGAACAAGGGGAAGACAGTGTTCCAGTAAACATMTTAGTTGTTATTGATTATACCGTAATAGGCAACATCAACAAGTGTGACTAAAAACAGAGAGCAGAAAATATGGCAAAACATATACCTACATTGACCAATTGTCACTCAGAAATTAGTATAGGTTGTGTATACATAGACCAATTATGATATTTTGCCCAATTATTGGTATTTTGACCAATCAGATCAGATCTTTTGCCAATAATTGGGCAAAAAGATCAGAATTGGGCTGCCTGTGTATAGACAGCCGTGGATACCTACAATGACCAACTAGCGTTCAGGTGAGCTATATTCCAATGTGCTTGATACATGAATTMATTCTATGTAGTATGCTAGTGTGGACATTGAAACAGAGCGATTGTCCTTCTGTAATGTTCATAACAAAACAGTGGAGATCAACCAGGAGGTTCCATGTAGTCTGAGGTTGGTTCAGTGTGTAGAAGACAAGTCTTTTCACCCTCCATCTTCAAAGACGCAGATCAGGACGACCCATGACCTTTTTGAATTTTTGGATCATAAAACGAGAGCCAGAGCCCTAAAATGAAAAAAAGCACTTGAGGATATCAGACGGGATTCTCCAGAGAGGATTCTGATTAAGTGGCACACACACATGCACACACACACACCCTCACGCACACACACAGTGCTTTGAGTAGGACAAAGCATTCTTGATTGTGACTTGGCTCCATCAGTATCCATATCCATCACAATGCTCTTCGCTGTGGAAAATCCTGCACACTATGAACTTGCACGACCACACACAGCAAAGGGAGAGAAAAACTGTAAAATCATAGGCGGGGAAGACACTATTCGGTCGTCAAAACGTTATCAATGAGGTTGTGAAGAATCCAACGACCCACATTGATGACGTTAAGACAGCGCAACGTTTTCACCACTTTGCTTTTGCCACTGGGCTGCAGGTCTATGTAATAGACCAGCTTCGTTTTTGGTGTTGTGGTGAGTGCCCCCCCCTCCCAAGGGCCAGGACTGATTGGTGCAAATTGGAGGGGAATACTATTGAACTGAATAATTCAATTATTAACCTCATCTTCAATGGAAGAGCCTCATCTTGCTGGTGTTTCCAAATACTCAGAGTCTGTTTTATTTTTGTTTTTGTGAAAACAAAAATTTGTAATGCAGTAGAGTTGAGCTGTTTCTTTTTTGTTAATTCAGTTMTTTTTTCGAAAGCAAATTCAGAGTGATGAAAATATTGTGCGGTCGTAGTAAAAAGCCTTGTGCTCCTACTATAGCTAGCTCACTAGCTTGCAGCAGTGTTGTTGTTGGCAGACTGGAGAGAGGCAGAAGAGAGAGGGGGCACTCAGGACTAACACTACAGGCCAATCAGAGTCCGTTACTTACACAGTACCACTGTGCTCGCAGCAGCAGAGCTTACTTCTTCTTCCCTCCTAATGACATATTTTCAGTTTTTTTCTTCTGCGCCTCATTGAACAAAAGACACATCTTAATGTTAGAAAGTGGTTGGACGCAGACGGGTAATCCCCACCCCTCCCCCGATACAAATACCCCGGTTGATTRTGAGTAATAAGAAATTCCAATTCTCTCCAATGTTTTTCAACTAGGAAAAGTGGGAATTGGAATTGGAATTTGGTTTACTTTCCGAGTTGACTGGACTTCAAATGGAATTCACCCCGACCCTGAAGGACAGTGTAATGTTAAGTGAGAACAGATGTCCTACCTCTGTCATGGCGTCATCGATCTGCTTCAGCTCCTCGTAGTGGTCTCTGGAGTCTCTCAGAGGCTGCACCATGATCTCCTCAATCTGGGGGAAGAGCTGCAACACACAGGGGAGGATGGCGGGTAGGTATTCAGGATCGTATGGAATTGTCCATTGACATTGTTTTCAAGAGGTCATGAAATATAAGAGACGTGTACAAAACGGAGGCACACGCAAACACTCGCAGGCGGGCACGCATGCACACACGCATGTGTGCACAAACACCAACACCGACACACGCATACTTGCACACTATGTCAATCTAATATTGGAGCGGCAGGTAGCCTAGTGGTTAGAGCGTTGGGCCAGTAACCAAAAGCTGACGAGGTAAAAATCTGTCGTTCTGCTCCTGAACAAGTTAGTTAACACACTGTTCTTAGGCTGTCATTGTAAATAAGAATTTGTTCTTAACTGACTTGCCGAGTTAAATATATATATATATATATATATTTTAAATATGGTGACATTGCTTTGTAGTTCAAACACACACGCCTACCTTCATGACTGTCTCAAACATTGGGATGAGGACAAACTTGATGAATCCGATCTGGGCAGTGGGCTTGGTCACTTTGTCTCTGTCCATAAACGGAGCCACCGGCAGCCCTTCAGTCTTCTCCCTGTCACTCTGTCCATTCCCGAGACAGGAGGGTTTGCACATGTCACTCCACTCGTTAATGACATCATTCTAAATGAACAGACTAATCCTGATGAAGGCCAAGACGGCACCCGAAACACAATTGATTTTTACCCTTATAAATAAAGCATGCGCCACTTCAAGAGTGACAGCTGAGACTGTTTTCACCCCATAATTCCAATCAACACATTACTAGACTCATTATTATTAGACTTTATTATTATGCATGATTATTATTCGACTCGATCGAGGTCACCTGCATGAAATACTCCTCCAGCAGACAGTCCACCCAGGGTTCGGCCACCTCGGTAGGCCGGACCTCRTTGGAGATGTCACAGCATTTGATCAGAACCATCTTCAGCTGCACACATACGGACAAGGCATAAAGAGAACTTTTGGCCGTGCGTTATGTCGACACCAACCATAGTTTTTATCATTGGCTAGCGAGTTTGACTTTCCAGGAAAGGTCTACTTGTGGTAAAAGGCTTCGGAGCGCTTAAKATTAACACAGGCACTTTGTCTTAGAACCCTCTGGCTTTATTAAATAGGATGGACAGGACTGACGTCATGAAACCGAAATCAGTGTGCTGCAAACAGTTTAGCTGTCCCCATATCGGGCTTGAACCAGTGATCCTCTGCTCGCAGACACACGTGAACGCCCGCCTTGACAACGTACCAACCGTTTGAGCTATCAAAAAAAGATCTAATCTGACAGCTCCATCAGTGGCATTTCAAGATAGCTGTGGAGTGAGCTTCCAGTAYATTCTTATCTCCATTACAATCACATGATATCACCAGTCCACTATTCAAAGTCTTTCTTGGSTATGCACTATTTTTCCATCCCTGTATTTTTTAATTGAGCACCCCTCCTGCTTTCTGTTGTTTGCTGAAGTGCTGAGGCTATACCTGAACAAAGGTATGCCTATTTGGCACCTCTTGATATACAGTATACACAGACAGTTGATGCCGTGTGATGTGCGATACGTACGCATGTGACATGCTCCTCGTTGGTGAAGTCAAAGCTGTCCACTTTATGTTTGAAGGAGTCTAATATTTCTCCATGCCGGGCCATGTCTGTGGCCAAGATCAGGGTAATGATGGCCTGTAAAGGGAGATGGAATCATCACAAATTCTGAAACCCCCTCCTGCCTTAGGCCAACTCAAAACATCTCGTGGTTAGTTGGAGAGACGGAAATGCAAAAAGACAAAAGCAGCAACCCAAATGGGACCCTATTCCCAATATAGTGCACTACTTCTGTCAACAGTGGTGCACATGTAGGTAATAGGGTGCAAATTGGGATGCAGAAGAATCCCTGTGCATTAGCCTAGGACACCACCTACCTGTCTGATCTGCTTGTAGGCCTCCAATTCGACGTTGGCGAATATGTTGCACTCGGGCAGCGAGAGGATCTGGAAGGCCACGGCGCAGTGATGGTTCTCCAGGGGAGATATATCGTTGTAACGCACGGCCAGCTCTGTGCGAGCGTTGATCTGGTACCTGACGAGCAAAATACACCTCTGTGACAGTTGATTTATGCCTAAGACCAGGAGTGTTCCTTGACAACATGACCTGACCAGGGAAGCCTATAATCACTAGGGCCCAGAGTTTTACCCTGGTCATGTTACATGGTTAGGAAGGAACTTCTAACTTTACATCATCAAACCTGGAAGTATAGATWGGACCATTTCCACAATGTAATAACATCAATGAAGAAGTTCCAGAACATCTCTTTGTGAATGAACACGTCAGTATTGTGTCTATCGTCARCATCTATTCGGAGACCTAGTGAATGCTGTAGAGCAGGGGGAACTGAGGCGCAGAGTAGGAACCTTTGGGCACTTACGTGTTGTTGTAGCCGGGGTGGTCCAGGTCGTGGCACACTGCAGCTGTCATGAGAATGCCCATGTCCGTCAGAGTCATCTTCTCCTGAGGAACACACACAGCACATGTTAGTCTCCTATAAATCTCTAGTACAAGGTGCCAGGAGATTTTCCTGACATCCTGACCTGACCAGGAAAAAACTCTGGACCCTAGTTATAGACCATGTGTATCTGGTAAATTGCATGTATTATATTATATTAGTACCGTCGTTTCTTACCGGCAGGTTACACAGGTTAATCATGCCATACATCATCTGACTGACACAGAAGCAGTGGCGGAAGTTGTGGAACGGGTTGCTGCGATAGTTCTCCTGAATGCCCAGCTGTGAGAAAGAAAGCTGTCAATCAAACTGGCCAAATAGTCATCAATACTCTTTGGTTCTCTTCTATGAAGTTGTTGTTCCATATCAGTTTGCATGTCCACTTGTTGAGGTAATTGCTTTTATACAGTTCTACTTTTACCAGCCAGCGTTTGAGAGTGATGGGGTTCATGTTGAATTCCTTCACCAGTCCCAGGTCATGGTACATGTACTCCAAGCAGCTCAGCATCTAAGCCACCGATCAAAGACAAAGTCAAAGGAATACTACAGATCATCATCATAAGGCACAGCAAGTGCTCTATCTTAAACTTGATTGCTGACATGCAAAACATTTTGGGATTGGACTAATTAACAAAATACCAAAATATAGTTTTTGAGTGTAGATATTCCTTTAAGTTCACAGTTCGAGAAAACACTTCAAAATGTTTTACTACCAAAAATGTGATTATATATGCCTGGTTGGAAATATGATAGATATCAGATCTGAATCTCAAGAGAACAAACCTCATTGTGTTCCCAATGCCAGACATCGAATGTTGGCTTCTTCAGTGCTTCAATAGTCTCCTGGGATAAGGTGTACTGTAGTAATGAGAGAGAAATCACAGCATCAGTTCTAGGATTAATGATGTCAAAGTGATGAATATCTTTAGATATGTGTAGCCTACTGTATATTACTAGAATCCCCTAATTATGTACCTTTGGATAACTTGGGACGTCACGTCTGGGATTAAGCTTTTTCCCGTCGTCTGAGAAGTTGTACTTGCAGGGACAGTTCCCAACTCTGAAGAGATGCGAGCAAATCCATCATATTTGTATCATCAATCTACTAGCTGTATGATTTCTCTAAATCACAACAACATTTTAAAAGTCTTTCTATAGAATATCCTAAGAAATCTGGAGCATGGCTTGATGAGTGTCATTTATGTCAAAGGTCACCGTACCTCCCTCCTCCTCTGGATGTCATCTCATCTCGTAGTTTCTTTAGGTCATTTTTGCACTTCTCAATCTCCACCACCTTCAGTCCCTCCACTGTAACGACAACACGACTGTTAGTACATAAAACGGGGAATCCAGTAACAGTGAAACAACAGCACACAGAAACACACACACACACACACACAAAGAGAGAAACACACATCGAAAGTTCAGTTTAAAAAAAACTTGCACGTACACTCCACTCTTTTCTCCAACATTGCCAGTCTGTTGGTCACCTCAGTTTTCAGCTCGTTGATTCGGAAAGCCCTGCAAAAAAATATGTGAAAGGGGTTTGTTTGAAAAGCCTCTGGTGTCATGGAAGTATTTCTTCAGAAAAAGACTAAAGCGTAGCGCTTCTGTCTGCAGCGGAACATAAACGCACCAATTACCTGCTGAACTGCTCCGCCACCTGAGATAACACGTTCTGAAACATGTCTTCTTTATCTGTGGGTGCAAACAAACAAGAAATAAATCACCTTTAGTGATCAAAATGCTACCTGTGAACATGAAGAAATGTTTAGTAGCCAGATCTGTTGTTTTTACATTGTTTTAACGTTTTGCTGTGATCGCTTTATGCGAGCTATGTGAGTAAAATTGAATTAAGGACTAAAAGGTAAAAGTCTAAAAAGTGTTTCTGAATTTGAAATATCATGTTGGTACTTCACCTCCTAGCTGACCGGTGGATAAAGAAATGACTTTGTACAAGGAGCTGTAAAACATGTCAGTGACATTCCAACATCATTGTCTACATCACATTTGAAAATCATTTTTACACATCGTACAAATGCTAGGCATTCTTTGGATTAACAACGGTCAGGAATGATTTTCTATGACCGAGATCAATAAATATACTGTATCAATGAGATTTGGTGATTAGGGTAAAGGTGATGTGTTACTTGGGAGAGTTGGTAGGCATAGTAGGGTCTATGGACACCAGGGCCCCTTCAGGATCTACCATCATGATAGCAGTATTCCTATGGACGGGGAGCAACAAGAATAAATAATAAGGGTGCGTTCCAAATAGCACCCTATTCCCAAACGGCACTACTTTTGACCAGGGCACAAAAGTAGTGCACTATACCGGGTTCCAACCTACATTTCTTGTTAGCATTCTCTAAAACACACGCTAATAAGCTTGTCGTTTGGTGTTTACTTGTAGTTGACTTATCATTCATACAGCTCTGTCAGGATAGTGAGTCGATACATTTGTAGTGAACTTGAAACACGGGTTTTGTGTGTAATGCATACTTTAGACGGATGTGTGACTGCGGGGGAGTGGTGGGAGAGACGAGAGAAGGAGAAATGTCACTGACCTGGGGATGTTGGACGAGGAACAAAGGAGCTCCTTGATGTCACATGGGCTGCAGTGACGACTGAAAACCACCTGTGAAAAAGAAGGCCGACGCGTGGTGAGAGTCGTTCTTGTCGCTCTACGCATCTCAAGCAACCTAAAACAGTCCGCTCTCTGCGAGACCTAAGTGTGTTATGTAAAAAAAAATAAAAAAAATCTGCAGTGTCTAAAGTGGAAAGAGTGGGGGAAGAAAACAATTGTATTTTTAAAAAGGTTTATTTATCATTTATTTAAACAGGGAAGTTACATTAAGATGCACATGTCTCTTTCAAGTGAACCCTGTATGTTGAGAGTTAAGATGCCGAGGACTAAATCACAAAGGCATGCAGTTGAAGACGTGTGTGAACTAAACACAGTGTAGCCTACCCTTGTCAGGGACCAACCCAATCTCGTGGATAATACGACGACTCTAACAGCATACTAGCAACAAATCCTTGCGTCATCAACCCAGTGAGAGAGTTTGTATCGTTCTCTGTAAATCACGGCAATAGACACAGAATTGCCAAAACAGATTATACATTTTATAAACAATGTCAGTTATGTAGTGGTATACTGACGGCACTCATGTTCGTTTCATAGTGTGTCTGTCTGAAATGAATTGTCAAATAAAGTGCATCTAAGCTTGCGATGTTGGCTAGCCTCCAACAACCTGAAGACCTTTTTGCACAAGCAGATGTAGTAGACAATCCCTCAAACTCTCGAGGCCTTGAATGGACATGTGTCACTTTCAGGTCTCTACTTGAAAAACTCTATGCCGCCATAACAACAGAGGTTTGTGTAATCCCAAGTATACTGGCTTTACTAAATGCCTAGCTCTATGTATCCAAAATCCAAGCAGACTTAAAGAAATAGGCAAGTCAGTGTTCAAAGGTAACAAAATCTGGTTGAGTCACTTGTGCTAAGTGGATAAAATATGAAGAGGGCATTGACCATTTTTATACCTGAATGCATTCTAGGTTTAATGGGCCAAAGAAATTGGAGGACATATCCATTGGAGAAGCAGTTGCTTTTTGAAATGCTGCCAAATGCAACATTGCATAGCACTGTTTGGACATTAGATCTGAAGTTTGGACACACCTACTCATTCAAGGAGTTTTCTTTACTTTTACTATTTTCTACATTGTAGAAGAAAAGTGAAGACATCAAAACTATGAAATAACACATATGGAATCATGTAGTAAATGAAAAAGTGTTAAACAAATCCAAATATATTTTATATTTGAGATTCTTCAAAGTAGCCACCCTTTGCCTAGATGACCGCTTTGCACACTCTTGGAATTCTCTCAACCAGCTTCATGGAATGCATTTCAATTAACAAGTGTGCCTTGTTAAAAGTAAATTTGTGTAATTTCTTTCCTTCTTGATGCGTTTGAGCCAATCAGTTGTGTTGTGATAAGGTAGGGTGGTGTACAGAAGATAGACCTATTTGGTAAAAGACAAAGTCCATATTGTGGCAAGAACAGCTCAAATAAACAAAGAGAAATGACAATCCATCATTACTTTATCACATGAAGGTCAGTCAATACAGAACATTTCAATAACTTTGAAAGTTTCTTCAAGTGCACTCGCAAAAACCATGAAGTGCTATGATGAAACTGGCTCTCATGAGGACCGCCACAGGAAAGGAAGACCCAGAGTTACCTCTGCTGCAAAGGATAAGTTCATTAGACTTTACAGCCTCAGAAATTGCAGCCCAAATAAATGTTTCACAGAGTTCAGGTAACACATCTCAATATCAACTGTTCAGAGTTGACTGCGTGAATCAGGCCTTCGTGGTTGAATTGCTGCAAAGAAACCAATAAGGACAACTATAAGAAGAGACTTGCTTAGGCCAAGAAACACGAGCAATGGACCTTAGACCGGTGGCAATCTGTCCTTTGGTCTAATGGTTCCAAATTGGAGATGTTTGGTTCCAACCGCCGTGTCTTTGTGAGACTCAGAATAGGTGAACAGAGGATCTCTGCATGTGTGGTTCCCAAAGTGAAGCATGGAGGAGGAGGTGTGATGCTGAGGGGGTGCTTTGCTGGTGACACTGTCTGTGATTTATTTAGAATTCAAGGCACACTTAACCAGCATGGCCACCACAGCATTCTGCAGCGGTAAGCCATCCCATCTGGTTTGTGTTTAGTGGGACTAACAATTGTTTTTTAACAGGACAATGACCCAACACACCTCCAGGCTGCGTAAGGGCTATCTTGACCAAGAAGGAGAGTGATGGAGTGCTGCATCAGATGACCTGGCCTCCACAATCACCCAACCTCAACCAAATTGAGATGGTTTGGGATGAGTTGGACCGCAGAGTGAAGGAAAAGCAGCCAACAAGTACTCAACATTGCTGTCATCAAGGCAAAGTGTGGCTTCTTTGAATATATTTTGATTTGTTTAACTCTTTTTTGATTACTACATGATTCCATATGTGTTATTTCCTAGTTTTGATGTCTACACTATTATTTAACAATGTAGAAAATAGTACAAATAAAGAAAAACCCTGAAATGAGAAGATGTGTCCAAACATTTGACTGGCACTGTATCTGTAGAGAAACTTCAGCGCAATGTGCAATGTGAGCATCGAGCTCACCATTTTTTGTTGTTGAATGAAATGGAATTCAAATAATTTAACTTCACTAGGGTAGGGGGCAGCATTTGGAATTTTGGATGAAAAGCGTGCCCAAATTAAACGGYCTGCTACTCAGGCCCAGAAGCTAGGATATTTTAGATTTGGATAGAAAACACTCTAAAGTTTCCAAAACTGTTAAAATAATGTCTCTGAGTATAACAGAACTGATATGGCAGGCGAAAACCTGAGGAAAATCTATCCAGGAAGTACTATTATTTTGAAAGGCTGTTTTTCCATTGAAAGCCTATCCACCATACAAAGACTTAGGACCCAGTTCACGATCTCTATGGCTTCTTCTACATGTGGCCAGTCTTTAGGCATTGTTTCAGGCTTTTACTCTGAAAAATGAGGGAGATACAGCACTTTCAATGAGTGGACAGTGGCAATTTCCAGACATGAAGCCAGCACGTGATTGGGAGCGCGCCTTTCTTGTTTCTCCTTTTCTATTGACAAAGCTTTTGTCTGGTTGAAATATTATTGATTATTTATTACAAAAACAACCTGAGGATTGATTTTAAACATCGTTTGACATGTTTCTACGAACTTTTATTGTACTTTTTTGACTTTTTGTCTGGGTGTTGAGAGCACGCTTTGTGCCTTTGGATTACTGAACTAAACGCACCAACAAAACTGAAGTTTTTGGACATAAAGAGGGACATTATCGAACAAAATGAACATTTATTGTGTAACATGGAGTCCTGGGAGTGCCACCAGATGAAGATCATCAAAGGGAAGTGATTAATTTAATCGCTATTTCTGACTTTGTGATTCCTCTCCCTGGCTGGAAAATGTCTGTATGGTGTTTTGTGGCTAGGCGCTGTCCTAACATAATCACATGGTGTGCTTTCGCCGTAATGCCTTTTTGAAATCTGACACAGCGGTTGGATTAACAAGAAGTGTATATTTAATCGTATAACACTTGAATCTTTCATCAATGTTTATGATGAGTATTTCTGTAATTTGATTTGGCTCTCTGCAATTTCACCGGATGTTATTTGAGACAATGCATTACTGAACATAACGCGCCAATTTAAACTGAGGTTTTTGGACATAAAGAGGGACATTATCGAACAAAACRAACATTTATTGTGTAACATGGAATCCTGGGAGTGCCACCAGATGAAGATCATCAAAGGTTAGTGATTCATTTAATCGCTATTTCTGACTTTTGTGAGTCCTCTCCTTGGCTGTGAAATGTCTGTATGGTTTCTTGTGGCTAGGCGCTGTCCTAACATAATCGCATGGTGTGCTTTCGCCGTAAAGCCTTTTTGAAATCGGACACTGTGGTTGGATTAACAAGAAGTTAATCTTTAAAATGGTGTATTATGGGATTTTTGTTGTTTGAATTTGGCGCCCTGCAATTTCACTGGCTGTTGTCGAGGTGGGATGCTAGCGTCCCAATGATACCGGAGAGGTTAACCGACATCGGTCAATTAGTTGTTTAAAAAAATGTGGTTGGAGTCTTTAACCATTTTCCGGGCCTTCCTTTCACTCCAGGTCCTGGATGGCAGGGAGCTCGCTCCCAATGATGTACTGGGCTGTCCGCATCACCATCTGTAGAGCCATGTGATCGAGGACAGTACATTTGCCATACCAAGCAGTGATGCAACTAGTCAAAATGCTCTCAATGCTACAGCTGTAGGACTTTTTGAGGATTTGAGGGCCCATACCATTTTAGATTCTTAGTGATTTGCACAGAGAGGAACTCTCGACCCGCTCCACTGCAGCCTCATCGATGTGGGTGGTACCCCCCCATCCCCCCGTCCCCCCGTATCTTGTAGTCCACTATCAGCTCCTTGGCCTTACTGACGTGGAGGGAGTGGTTGTTGTTCCGGCCCCACACTGCCAGGTCACAGGCCTCCTTCTTTCTGTAGGCTGTCTCATCGTCGTCGGTGATCAGGCCTACCACCGTCGCATCGTCAGCAAACTTGATGATGGTGTTGGAGTTGTGTGTGGTAATGCAGTTGTGGTTGAACAGGGAGTACAGGAGGGGACTAAGCACACACCCTGTGGGGCCCTCGTGTTGAGGGTCAGCGTGATGTAGGTGATGTTACATACCCTCACCACCTGGGGGCGGCCCGTCAGGAAGTCCAGGATTCAGTTGCAGAGGGAGGTGTGCACTCCCAGGGTCCTAAGCTTGGTGACGAGCTTGGAGGGGACAATGGTGTTGAATTCTGAGCTGTAGTCAATGAACAGCACTCTCACACTGGTATTCCTCTTACGCATCTAGGTGGATGAGGGGAGTGTGGAGTGCAATTGAGAATGTGTCGTCTATGGTTCTGTTGGGGCGTTATGCAAATTGGAGTAGGTCTAGTGTTGATGTGTGCCATATCCAGCCTCTAAAAGCATGTCATGATTACAGATGTGAATGCTTACAGGGCGGTAGTCATTGTGGCAGGAAGCGTTAGAGTTCTTGGGAACAGTAATGATGGTGGTCATCTTAAAACATTTGGGGATTACAGACTGGGACACGGAGAGGTTGAAAATGACTGTGAATAAGCCTGCCAGCTGTTATGCGCATGCTCTGACAAAGTGCCCTGGAATACCATCGGGCCCCACGGCCTTGTGGGTGTTGACCTGATTAAACTTTGCTCACAACGACCTCAGAGAGCGAGATCGCTCAAACTTCTGAGTCGGTGGCGACCCTCACACCACAATGTTGTAGCTTATATGATGAGAGCAAATATGAGACACAGTAGCCTATATTGTTGCCTATCTGCATTACATGCTTACAGTGCAATGGCCCGGGAGCTGCGATAACAAGAACATACTGGGTAGGCTAGTGATGTTTCTACCCTCACAAATATCACGTTCTGTTTCTTCCCCCTTTGATAATGAATCAGTCCACCACACAGTGGTTTTCCTTACAGTACAGTGAGTGCATACGTTTTCTGCATGTGATCCTTGCGGGAATTTAAACTACAACGTTGGAAGCAACGCGCTTTCACCAACTGAGCCACACAGGGCCATCTCCTCAGACTCAGGGGGGAGTAGAAAACAATTGAGGCATAGAACATACTTGCAACAGGTGGCACTGTCTGTGTTTGTTTCAAAGTCCGCCACGAACACCTGTGAACCACGCCGTCACACCACCTCTTGGTCTATTTTTAGCACAACTTGAAAACACAGCTACTTCAGAGGCCTCTCACATGACTCATGTTTTGAGGAGTATTTACAACGTATTCACCCCGAATGTAGAAATAAAATAGAGAATATAGGCAACAAGGGGCACAGAATGACTGGTGCACGAGAGTAGGTGTGGGGTAACCGACAAAAACCGTGGAGCCATAATGAACCCACATTCTGTCAATCTCATTGGCCACCTGTAGAGATTATATGACTTTGGCGAGCTTTTGGTTTGGTCACCTGATTCATACAGTAGTCAAATCATACTGCAGCCTACCTGTAGCCTACCATTACCAGAAAAATGACATCATTTCAGCATCTGTCTGTCTATTGGTTGACTCCCTCATTGCAGCCAGGGACCTCAATGATTGAAGGGATGTAATCAAACAAGATCATTTGGATGCTGTGCGTGGGAGTCCCCACACAGTGACCCCAGCTCTCCCACTGACTAGCTCAGAGGACATCTCCTCTTACACAGAAGAGAAGAGCATGATTACTCTGTCTGTGGATCTCATTTTGGTCAACTAGGATATTTGCTAATGAAAATGGATGGAACTCGTGGATAGGTAATAAGAGATGAATTCTTGGTGTTCACTATTTCATTTTAAGTATGCTGACTAGCTACGGTAGAGAAAATAGCTGATGGCGCAATCTGTTAACTCAGCTGATTCGGATAATATCAGATAGAATTCGATAATTAAAAAAGATATAATAATTGGGGAGAAAATATAAACCTCATAAAGAGGTGGACGCACCTTATCCAGGGACAACGATCAAAAAAGGGAATGGGGAAAAGAGAGACAATATAAATCTCCTAGAGTAGGACCCACCTTCTGAACCTTACCATCTACGTCCAGATAGATGGTTTTTGGGGCATAGGAAGAGGAGCTGGAACCCATGCTGATTCCTCTATGCTTCTCTCTCGTTCTCGTTCTCTCTCTAGCTCTCTCTCTCGCTCTCACTAATCCAGCAGGAGGAAGGTTTGGAGCCCCCGTCCTCCTGCAGAGGAGCCTATATGGCCAGGGTCAGAGCCCTGGGAAACACAGAGAGATGCTATGACTGCAACACAGGAGCCACTATTGAAATACTGCAATAAACAACTTCATTGGAACTGAGACTTGAAAATGATGAATCATTACATATGCTGATTTTACGATTTCAATTCATCTGTAATCCAGAAAACAATTGAAGCACCATCACCATTTTTTCACTTATAAAGCAGTTTTGCATTGTAATTTTCAACTGCACACTAAAATCACGGATCAAATATGACCAATCAATTGCTTTCATCTCATAATTTCCATCTACCTCCATCAACACATATGAAATTATTATCACTCTTCTGACTATGACAACACAAATATGAAAAACAGCATTGTAAGGACAATACACATAAATACAATTAAATCACAAATGTATTCTGAAGCTCTATCTTGGAATCTAATCCGTCATGGTAAAATACTAATTAAACACATCATAATGACTTACTGTGTCAGCGATGGCGTTTTCCCTTGACGCGAGAGAAGCTTCGGAACTTTCCCGGCGCTGCTGGTGCTACTAATACACAGAGTGAGATGGGAGAACCTGGGGGTATTTTTTCAAAAATTGGCACTCTGGTCCGTTGCCAGGGGACTGTTACTACGGTGATAAAAAAAAGAGGCTGCCCTCCTATCTCCATAATGTCTTTAGTATAGAAGCTGTGAAAGCTGTCACACACTCATTTCCATACGTCTTATCAATGAGATATATGCATGTATGCACGGGATGATTCAAGTGTCTTTATTACTTCATACCTTATTACTTGTGTGCTTTGTCAGTAAGTTAATTGACTGGAGGTCAAAATACAATAGAAGGGGGTATGTAGGATTAGTGGATTAGTGGCTCGGTGGACGTTAGTTAGGCAATTAATACTTGTCAGAACATGGATCAAGTGAAACTGCTGCTTTCTCTCACTATCGAGGGAGCAGAAGATACGGCATTTAACCCTTCGGAAGAACATGTAGAAATACGTTCAAGCTATTTGGATAGCTCTGCTGTGTTGTGGCAACACAATCCACGTTCACAAATAAAGTTGTCTTTATTTCATTTGCAGGCAGCATCCACTTCACGTCGATGGATTTTAGAACTAAAAGGTGGCTTTGAGGTCAAGTGGGACCTTATCGTCCACCTGTGGGGTCATCCAACAGCTCTTCATTCACACACACACACACACACACACACACACACACACACACACACACACACCTCTCTCTCCTCAACCCCTCATTGAAAATCAGACAAGCAGATGGTTTAGTCAGACAAGTTCAGCAGCAGACAACTTGAGATCTAGAGATCACAAGAGATCTACCAGTCTTCCCATATCCCTTTAACTCCTCTTTTCAACATCATATCGACTGCTGTGAATCTATGTAGGCCTACAGTAAGTAGACATTGTGATAAAAGTCAATCACTATTCACTCTGGATTAAGAAGCACGTTTATGTCTAAACCAATGGGCTATTCTACCATATCAAAATCAAATACACTTTGCGCTCAAGCCCTCTATTCTCATTCRGTATCAACAACCTTCAAAATTCAACAGAGCCAACTGAGTTCAATCAAGGTTAAGGCTAGCATTAGAACCAACGATCCATAACACAAACTCACAAAGATGTCTTTCATAAAACAATGTGGGCTACCATTTGGCAATGCTCATGCTGTCACTGTCGTTCCTCCCTCTCTCACGATCTATCCCGCGGTTTGAGAGGAGAGTGTGTGTGAATGTGCGTGCGTGTGTACGCATGCTTGAATTCCCATGTGTGTGTGTGGCACGCTCACACTAGGCAAGACTATGCCTATTCCAACCATACAGGTCTGCTATAGTTAATTGCACTGGGGGAGGAATCACAGCTTCCTCTACCTTGATTCTCAGGGACGGATATGCCACTGACCGACTGACTCCTCAACACAACACAAGCCAGATAGAGCCACACGAACATAGCTGGTGCGGCCAACCTATCCCTAAGGTACAAGTACAGGCCTTGAGAACACATTACCTTAGTGGGAGAGACAGAGAGGCAGAAAAAGCACATTGAGAGCTCGGACTAATACGAGAGATGAGAGATGGCTCCGTAGAGCAAAGATCATTTCCCCAAACATTAAACTCAGTCAAACAGATCTACTCTTCTGTATTTGTTTACAATATTATATTGTGCCAGCCCAGCTCAGCCGCCTAAAGAAGTGTTGTGTTTAAATGATCTTTATAAATGGAATAGGAACAGTGGGGCTGAGAACAAAACCAGATATATTTTCAATGCTTATGTAAATTGAGAGAAAGGAGCATCACACCTTTTTGTGTAATCGGGGAGGCAGAATCAACAGGACAAAGGCAACAATGTGAAATGTGCGGTCCGATTTTCATGATAAGTGACGTACGACCAATCTCTCTCTCTCTTTCTCTCTAGCTCTCTCTCTATCTCTCTCAATCTCTCTCCTACTCTCTAACTCACACCTATCTCTCTCGCTCTCTCTCTCTCTTTCTCTCTCTCTCTCTCTCAATCTCTCTCCTACTCTCAAACTCACACCTATCTCTCTCTCTCTAGTTCTCTCTCGCTCTCTCTCTCTATTGCTTCCCCTCTCTCCCTCTATCTCCTTCCCCAATCCCTCTCTCTCTCTACCCCCACTCTCTCTCTCTGTCTGTCACACCCTGATCTTGTTTACCTGTCCTTGTGATTGTCTCCACTACCTCCAGGTGTCGCTTATTATCCCGGTGTATATATCCCTGTGTTTCCTGTCTCTCTGTGCCAGTTCGTCTTGTTTGCCAAGTCAACCAGTGGTTTTCCTTGCTCCTATTTTTCCCAGTTTCTGTTTGTTTCTAGTACTCCTGGTTTCGACCCTTGCCTGTCCTGACTCCGTACCCCTGCCTGGCCTGACCTCGAGACTGCCTATTGTCTGGTACTGTTTGGACTCTGACCTGGTTTATGAACTCTCGCCTGTCCCCGACCTGCCTTTGCCTACTCCCTTTGTTACAATAAATATCGTACCTCTACCATCTGCCTCCGGTGTCTGCATTTGGGTCTCGCCTTGTGCCCTTACACTCTCCCCTGCTCCCTCAGACCCCAACACAGCTCAGAACTGTTGAAGACTGCTCAGAAGCTCATTTTATCCCCTTTCTCTATCCTTTCTCGAAATCCTTTATGTTTTGTGTCTGGAGGGTGAAAGACCCTTATTTACCTATTCTTCCTGTTTGTCCTCCCCTGTAGCTATCGGATACGTCAAGCACAGATACTGTATTTTTCTAATACAGTTCATGCAATTCTACTTATTTTGCCATGGGGCAGATAGACATTATTGCAGTTTTAAAGCATGTTTTCTGCAGTTCTACACATTTTGCCATGAGGTGGAGAGAAAATGTTGCAATGTTATATCTTCCATATAAATCTACTTATTTTGCCATGGGGCAGAGAGACATCTTTCCCATTTTAATTCAAATTTTCTGCAGTTCTACACATTTTGCCATGGGGAAAAAATAACATTTACCAATTTTATAACAAATTTCATGCAATTCTTCAAATTTTTCAATGTGGCAGAGATACATTACTGCAGTTTTAAAGCTAATTTTCTGCAATTCTACAATTTTTTCCATGTGGCAGAGCTAAAGAAAATGGAGTTTTACACCTAATTTGATGCAATTATACACATTTTCCCATGGAGCGGAGAGAAAATGTTGCAATTTGATTAAAAAATTCCAAGAATTGTACTTATTTTGCCATGGGGCAGGGATACATGTTTTGTTGTTTTAAAGCAAGTTATCTGCAGTTCTACACATAGTGCCATGGGGCAGAGAGAACATTTACCAATTTTATAACACATTTCATGCAATTCTACTCATTTTGCCATTGGGCAGCTTTTTTTACTTTGCAGTTTAAAGCAGGTTTTCAGCAGTTCTACACATTTGTCCATGGGGAAGAGGGTATTTTGCAGTTTTATGAGAAATTTGATACAATTCTACTAATTTTGCCATGTGGCAGATATTTTTTACAGTTTTAAAGCTAATTTCCTGCAAATCTACACATTTTGCCATTATGCCATGTTAATGATACAGTATCTGAGTGAGAGTGAATAACAAAATCCGTGGGGGACACTGGGCACTTGCCCTGTGCGCCCAGTCAGTATTTGGCCATTATTACAACAAGTTTAGATAACTGTCTAGACGAACTTACCAATCTAAAAGTTGGTAGCTGACATGGCTAGTTGAGTGACTGACAAAATAAGAGAAAAACTGCTGATGCACAAATTTCGAACTTACAACTGGTGTATTCTACTATTCTAACCCTCAACGATAAGTTGAGACTCAGACCCTAAAAGAATAGCTTACGTCGCTTATGCCTAGAAGCCGGCACTGAGGTTAGTGTCCTCCGCCTGTAGGTCTTCTCGGCTGGGGCCTCAACCTTCATCTCAACCTCTGAAAGCACTTTAGACCACTCTTCAAGCTCAATCTACCAGTTAGTATGCTGTGGCCCTTAGTGTTAAGAGTGCAGGTCTCCATTTAAAACACAGTAGTTGTCCCAGGGGTCTCATCAGTTTKATTAGACGTATCCACCCCATAACATTCAAGAGAGCTAGGCTATGATTAGAGAGGTACTAGGGATTTGTGTTTGTGTGTATTGTGTTTTTTACTTAGGTTGTTGTTTTTCACATTTTCTGCATATATTTTTTTAACATTTCTTAAGGACTATTGGAACACTAGCCTTTTGAGAGCTGAAAGAATTCCTAATAAAATAAAATCCATCAAACCTTCAGCTTTTGCTTGGGCATCACCTACTGGACACAATACGGACTTGCAGTCTGGCATGCAGCTCATGGCCCCACCGTATGCCACTGTAAATCTGTGGGGTTGTAGGTCTTGCAGTTGGAGAAGCTGACACAGTGTTCAATCATCTTTGCATTAGACTGCAAACTTAATGTTGAGACTGCATAACTTATCAGGTGAAATAAAGAAATAAAAAGGGGAGAGGGGAATAGCAACAAGCCCACACACTATATCATGGCAGCTCTGAATCTTCTACCCAGAAGCCCTTACAGGAGGAACCAAATAGAATATCAAAATAAAAGTCTTACATATTACACGCCTCACAGTATTGAATAGAAATAACTGTTTTTATGCTGGTATACAGGTTCAAGTAAAACTATTTTACGTTAGAGGCATTTTCCAACATTGCATTTATTGTTCAATTTTTTTAGGCTATAAAATGTCATACTTCATTTTGACACATTTAATAGAAACACGGTTTTAGGATGAAATGTTATTTGAAAAAATGTATTTGGAGGCAAAAGTTCCTAAAAACAATTCTAAGAACACCACATACACTATTGACATATGTACATAACGAGTCCAAGGCTTAGGATGGCAGTTTCTGTGAAACCCCCTTCCTCATTACCTCTACTGGAAGTAGCAAATCAAACAAATTGGACGCATTATCATTACCCTAATTTTCAAGTAATAACATATCCAGATCCCAGTGTAAATTGACTGTGGCTACTTACATCCCCCTTGCCCCTTACCATGTGGCAACTCCCATATTTGGAGATTTGACTGCCCCAAAAAATTATTGGTGGATACTGTTTGTTACATGAGTTCACCAGAATAGCCATGGGGGTTAGCCTGGTCCCAGATCTGTATGTGTTGTAGCTCACTCCTCTGACTATCATTGTCACCACAGCAGAGAGGAGTTGGCTAAAGCGCAAAGTGATCGAGAGTCAGGCTACATGGAGGTCATTGGTCCAAGTTGATTCACACCTGAACCAAGCTCAAAGCAGTGTTGTGCAGTATGGATGATGTTTCATGTTTTTAAACCTTGGTGGGGAAAAAAGAACAACGTACCATTTTTCCCAGGGGTATAGGGAAACCATGATCAGAGCAGTTGATCCTGGCGCAGCAAATATCTTTACACCAAAACCCAGCCAAACAGACAAGATAATCGACACATTTCCATGGTTAGATGTGGATGAATTCTACAGTAGAAGCAGTGATAGGTGAGTGAGGGTGGTCATTGAGACATTAATCCCGGTCGTCAGCCTCTGAGGTAGCCGGGGGCTCCTCTGTCTGTTGATTGGTGGGGRTGCCCACAGGAGGGCGGAGTTTACGCCCTGAGCTCTGGACATGTGGAGGTGATCCAGGGGGTGGAGCTGAGGGTTTGAGTGGGGTGGCAGGGGGTGAGGGCACAGGGGTACGAGGGTATTTGCGAACGGGCCGGGTGGGTGCCTCGGGTGAGTGGGAGGATGATGGGAGGGGGCTGGGGTAACCAGGCGGGGCGAGGTCTGAGGGGCTAATGGAGTTGGCTGAACAATCATCCTCACCTTCAAGACTCTCCTGGAATAACAACAATGAAGGAACAGTTAGGCAGATAAAAATKATGGGAAAACTAGCAACATTCTTAAAAATAAACTAGTCTTCGGTAATTGAAAAATCTGTGACTTACATCTTCATTGACAACATAAAGAGCCATTGGGCTCCTACGGCCATAGGTTCCATGGGCTATTGTTTTTGGCACCACATCAACTGCAAATTAAAGAATGTGTGAACAACTGTACAAACTGAGAAATGTGTGTAGGCCACAGGTGGCCGGTGGCACCTTAATTGGGGAGGACCGGCTCATAGTAATGTCTGGAACGGAATGAATGGAATGGTATCAGACCCATCAAACACATGGTTACCATTACTCCATTCCAGCCATTATTATGAGCCATCCTCCCCTCAGCAGCCTACTGTGGTGTAGGCCTACTCTGCAAAAAATGTGCTTGGACTATAACTTTGCCATGAAATCTATCCATCTAAAAAGCTTTGCATTGAAATATCTGAAATAGGAAGAATAAATCAACCAAAAAAATGAGCGTGGGGAACAAAGAACATCACACATTCAAAAAGCACTGTCAAAAGCTCACATCCCTCTCTCCCCTTACCCCCGTGACTGATGTCACTCCTCTCTACATACACTGGAGATCTCTGCAACATGGCTGCCATGGCAGCTCGCCGCTTCTTCCTTAGCCCCAATGAGAGACAAATACGAGATGAGCGTTTCACATGCATACTCGTGTAGTGTTTACATTCTGTCTCCCCGAGAACATGTAACCACAATTGTTCTTAAAATACTGCACATAGTGTARTTCTAGCCTGGTCCCAGATTTGTTTGTGCTGTATAGCCACAACATTGACAACAACCATCGGAGTAGGCTATACGGCGCAAATAGTTCTGGCACCAGGCTAGTGGGATACCATCATCACTGCATTGTAAACAACAGAGATATAATCCCTCCCACACACGATGCTATCAGTGTCAGAACCTTAGTGTAACATTGGACATGCGCCTACAGGACTGCAGAGTAGTCGAGAGCTATAGGCCAGGGGATTACGGTTCTAGCTGGCTGCTCCCTGCCTAGTGCTTAACTCTGGTCCTCGAAACGTATCAAAGAGAATGGGGAGATGGAGGCACAATGTGGAACTCTTACTTTTTAGAGGGCTTCCAGCAGGCGCACACTGTCACCAGGGTGATGAGGAGGAAAATGCCCCCGGTGGTAAGGATGATATACAGGGAACTCCGTCCTAGCAAAGGAACGAAGCCCATGATTAACAGAGTAGTCCTTTCTCAAACACCGCAAACACTTCGCCACTGTACGAGCAAAGATTCCACTCGGACTAGACAAAGATATCACCTCTCGGGCTCGGGAAATTAGCTACACTCTCCTCTTTCTCTACTATAGGCTTATCGTAACACACTCCACTGTAGAACTTTTAGTGGAGGCCACAATAACATCGAATAAAATGGAACCGTTTCAGAATGAGTAAAAATGCTAGGTTCTCCCAAGTCTGGAACTGGATCTGTTTGTGCTGTCTTGTCAACGTTTGGCGCAACAATGACCATAAGAGTTGGCAAGACAGCGCAAGCATATCTGGAAGGTTTTCCATCACTAGCTGTGCCAGCCAAGTCTGTGTGTGAAAGCTAGGATTGAAAGGTGCTGCTTTGAGGCTTTGTACAGGGCTGTATGTAAGGAGAGAATACAGGACCCTTACGGGGCTAGCTGATCTCTCGTCGCACTGTTGTAGCATCCCAAATGGCAACCTATTCCCTATATAGTGCACTACTTTTGACCAGAGCCCTATGGATCATGGTCAAAAGTAGTGCACTATAAAGGGAATAGAATGTCATTTGTTACACAACGCTTGTCTCAGTTGGGGGAAAATGTAGTAAGGATTAGTATGCTCCACTGGGGCAAGACCTCAGCTCCACCGGCTTCCTTTATCTACTGGCCCTCATAAGTAACTCAAGCTTTTCACTGGATTACTCTATCTCTCTCTCGCTCTCTCTCTCTCTCTTTCTCTCTCACTGCTCTGACTGTCTCTGTCTGTCTCTGTCTCTCCCTCTAACCTTGCAGCAATTCAGTTTCTTCATAATGAACTTGCATCTCAACTATTCCCTGACAGGTACAGTACCAGTCAAAAGTTTTGACACACCTACTCATTCAACGGTTTTTCTTGATTTTTACTATTTTCTGAATTGTATAATTAAAGTGAAAACATCAAAACTATGAAATAACACTTATAGTATCATGCAGTAACCAATAAAAAAAGAGATTAAACAAATCAAAACATATTTTAGATTTTAGATTCTTCAAAGTAGCCACCCGTTGCCTTGATGACAGCTTTGCACACTCTTGGCATTCTCTCAACCAGCTTCATGAGGTAGTAACATGGAAAACATTTCAATTAACAGGTGTGCCTTGTTAAAAGTTAATTTGTGGAATTTCTTTCCTTCTTAATGCGTTTGAGCCAATCAGTTGTGTTGTGACAAGGTAGGGGTGGTATATAGAAGATAGCCCTATTTTGTAAAAGACCATGTCCATATTATGGCAAGAACAGCTCAAATAAGCAAAGTGAAACAACAGTCCATTATTACTTTAAGACATGAAGGTCAGTCAATATGGAACATTTCAAGAACTTTGAAAGTTTCTTCAAGTGCACTCGCAAAAACCATCAAGCGCTATGATAAAACTGTCTCTCATGAGGACTGCCAGAAAATGAGGACTGCCAGAAAATGAGGACTGGAAAGAAAGACCCAGAGTTACCTCTGCTGCAGAGGATAAGTCCATTAGAGCCTCAGAAATCGGCAATTAACTGCACCTCAGATTGTAGCCCAAATAAATGCTTCACAGAGTTCAAGTAACAGTCACATCACAACATCAACTGTTCAGAGGAGACTGCGTGAATCAGGCCTTCATGATCAAATTGCTCTAAAGAAACCACTACTAAAGGACACCAATAAGAAGAAAATACTTGCTTGGGCCAAGAAACACGAGCAATGGACATTGCTGACAAATCTGTCCTTTGGTCTGATGAGTCCAAATTTTAGATTTATGGTTCCAACCGCCGTGTCTTTGTGAGACGCAGAGTAGGTGAACGGATGATCTCCGCATGTGTGGTCCCCACCGTAAAGCATAGAAGAGGAGGAGGTGTTATGGTGCTTTGCTGGTGACATTGTGATTTATTTAGAATTCAAGGCACACTTAAACAGCATGGCTACCACAGCCTTCTGCAGCGATACGCCATCCCATCTGGTTTGGGCTTAGTGAGACTAACATTTGTTTTTCAACAGGACAATGACCCAAAACACACATCCAGGCTGTGTAAGGGCTATTTGACCAAGAAGGAGAGTGATGGAGTGTTGCATCAGATGACTTGGCCTCCACAATCACCCGACCTCAACCCCCAATTGAGATAGTTTGGGATGAGTTGGACCGCAGAGTGAAGGAAAAGCAGCCAACAAGTGCTCAGCATATGTGKGAACTCCTTCAAGACTGTTGGAAAAGCAATCCAGGTGACTACCTCATGAAGCTGGTTGAGAGAATGCCAAGCGTGTGCAAAGCTGTCGTCAATGCAAAGGGTGGCTACTTTGAAGAATCTCAAGTATAAAATATATTTTGACTTTTTTTGATGATTCCATGTGTTATTTCATAGTGTTGATGTTTTCACTATTATTCTACAATGTAGAAAATAGTTTTAAAAAACAAGAAAAACCCTTGAATGAGTAGGTGTGTCCAAACGTTTGACTGGTGCTGTACATGTTAAAGCAATCAAGATAAATATCCTTACTAGGGAGAAAGTACTGCGACTGTAGTTCTACTTACTGTAGACGGTGAGTTTGACAGGCACACTCCTCATGCTACTGATTGGGTTATCCACCGTACAGCTGTAGATGTCATCGTCTGACATCAGCACCCGGGCGATGGTCAGATACTTCTGGTCATGTGACAGGAGCAGGCGCGAGTCATTGGTCAGCACCTTTCCCCCTTTCAGCCAACCATAGGTGGGCTTGGTGCCATCGCCGTGGGAACAGTGTAAGGTGAAGAGTTCACTCAACTCCAGCACGGAGGAGGCTATCATTTGGACGTAGGGTCTGGACACAGGTACTGTGGGGACAATACACAACACGTCAAATTGATTCACTACATGTGACATAAACTGTATTCCACTGTTTAGATAGTATGCTTATCCCAGTAAAGGATTTGTGAACAAATAACAAGCGACCTACTCTTTAAAGTAGGCCTTAGAAAGAACTTATAAAGGCTGCTATAAGATGTACTTTGTTTAATGTGTGACCACACTTTTTAACCTTACACCTCAGTCTGGAGTAGCATTATGTGATGTAAGTTCACTAAGGTGAATAGTTGGTCAGTTGCTGGACTGTTTATTTTAATACGGTAGCCTGAGCCGTATTGTAAATACAATCTCAATTACAATGCCATTTAGCAGACGCTTTTATCCAAAGCGACTAACAGTCATGCTTGCCTAAATCTTTTACATACATTGTATGTATGGCTGGTCCTGGGAATCGAAACCCACTATCCGGGCGTCGAAAGCGCCATGCTTTACCAAATGAGCTACAGAGGAAACTTTCCTACCGTCTACGGTGAGGTTGATGTTGCGCTCCGCAGTGAAGGCATCATCCGTTATGGAGATCTCCACTTCATAGGCCCCCTCGTCAGACAGCTGCAGGTTGTGGAGGAGCAAGGTGCCGTTCTCAAACACCACGATGCGGTCCCTGTACTCGGGCCGCAGGTTCCCGATAACGCTGGTGCCTATGGACTGGACTACGGTGATGGGCTGCTGCTTGTCCCTCTTCAGCTGCCACTTGATGACCGGTTGGTCGGAGCTGGTGCTGGTGTAGCTGACGGAGAGCAGGGCCTCTCCACCCAACGTGCCTCGGACCAGATGAGCCTGACTGGTGATGTTGACGCCGGCCACTCTGACTGCATGGACACAGTCCAACGCATGACGTTCAGTGAACACTGTGGCGGACTATACAGTGCAGGATATAGTGATCGCATGCATGCAGGACGATTTGATGGCTGTAAGTGGTTGATTACTGTCACCACATTCACTACAAGCAGAGGAATCTGGTCTAGTAGGTCTTAATAAAGAGTTTTGGAACTTTCTGATGTTTTCTCTTATGTATTTATATGCCTCTCACAGATATACAGTATAAAATAAAGTCAGATATGGGCCTATATTTTCCACTCCATTCCCTATATTAGTCCAGGAGTAGATCGAACTTTTGTTCTTGAAAGCGGACTTTCGAAATCAAGACGACTCAAAAAATCCAATTAAATCTACAAGTGAAAACGACGCCCTCAAGCCTCCTCATTATTACCGCAATCAATTATTCAGCGAAAGTTCAATAACAGGACAGACCCTCTCCAAACAAGCCCAACATATCACATCTGTTTTGATTTGTGTACCATTAATGGATCCCCCTTGAGCATACAGGAGGATGGCTTACAACATCACCCGCATATCATCCTTTCGTCTCGTTTTGCCCTGGAAACCACACACAGTAACGCCATTATGCTCACAGTGGAGTTTCCTATAAGTCACCACATCCTCGACCACATGTAGCCATAGGCTAAAGCTACTTACGGGCGCTGTACTTAACGGATGGGCTGTTGCATGTCATGCTGTGGCAATAGAGAGAGAGAGGGAGAGCATCTGGCACCGACCTTCCTCGGCCACAGCTCTGCTCCCTGTAGCGTGTCTGCATGGCATCGCTCGATCGCTGTGGTAACAATTTTCAGCCTGAAGGGGGTTGCCAGGGAGAGGCAGACAAAGGCCAGGATTGTTGGACTGATTTCCTCCCTCCCGTGGTATAAAAAACACTGGGAGAGACATGCTCTTTGTGATTGTGGAAGTAGGAGACACAAGGGCTCAGTGATTTTGCTAATAGTGGATGGCCACAATGACATAACACACAGCTACACAGCAGAAGCAGGCTGAGCCAGGCTCCTAATGCAGAGAAACCACCACCACTGCCTCGCCCGGGCTCCAACTCCAAGTCCCCCAAAGCCTCTTCTCGTAATATCATAACTCTTCACTTATGCTTCACCCACTTACATCCCAACAACAGCTCAGCTCAGCCAGGCTCTTTTCACTACAGCTGTATGGCCGAATAGACCTGTGCCTTCGAGCTAATCCACACAAGAGGGTACACCAGGACAAAACAACTCTCACTGCCATTGGCCAATTAAATATGTTGTACGGCACTTAGCCTACTTTAACATAATATGTAATGGATTGATCAAGCACATAAAGGAACAATGGTTACAACCAAATCATGTATTATCAAAAAAAAATCTATTTTCAAATGAATTTGCTAACGAAACAATGTAAAAAAATAAAAAATTGTGAATTTAAATATCCAAAGCTGTGTAAATCTCAAATATCTTCTCGATCGCCTTATCACATATTACTTGACGACCATGTGATAAACATATTTGCCAATATAGTCACATATATAGTCAGTCAAACTATCTATTCATTCCTGATTCAGCCACTAGTTCTTTACCACATTGTGTTTCCCCAAAAAAGTAAATAATGAAGTTTGAAAGTGTTCACTTACCTGCCTGGAAAAGAAGGAGGAGGCCAAAGAGTGAGAATTGCGAAGGAATGGCTGTGTCTTCTTTCGAGGAAGTCTTCCTCCTCTCCTCCTTCATCTTGGGTACAGCGCTGAGTCCCTCTCCCATCCAATGAGCATGATTTGTCCACTCCAGGCACGTCCCTGAGAATGCACAAGACTGCAAGACTGGGCTCAGCTGCCTGCCTGCTCTGAACCACAGCACTCAGGATCCCAGCATGAACAAAAGCACTGTGTGTGTGTGTCCTCAGCTTTGTTAGACAGAGACATAGATAGATAAGCACAGTTTTTTTTATTATGGTGGGAGTATAAAGAAGATAGCTACATTTAAATGTTATTTTCTGTACTGCATTTGTATGGCTGTAAAATGTGCTATTACCAACGATGAGTTCCTATCTTTCAAGCATATGTATATGGTTTCAATACATTTCAAAATATTGTGTGATTGAAAACAAGTGTACTCAGTAACAGTACCTTAATTGTCATTCCTGCAGTGCTGCTCAGAATTGCTTAATAAACCAAAGGCTTTATAAAAGGACCCCACTCGGAGAAACAGAATAAGTGCTCTTGAAAAACAACTAACTACTGTCCCCAACTACTGTCCCCACCCCCTCCAGACTCACACTCTAAATGAGAGCAACAGTGATTATGTATTAGTCCACATCTTTAAAAAACGGGTTTTTTTCAACGAAAACAAGCAATTATTTTTGGACAAATTCAGGTTAGTCCCTCCCTGTCACGGCCCGTTTGCTCTCGTTTGGTTATTAGTGCATACACCCCAGATGTAAGATGATGGGAAGAGAAGTATGGAAGTACTCAAAAAAAACATTCAATGTGTTCCCAATGTGGCCACTAGGTGGTGCATTAAAATATGGAAATCAATGAGCACAGAAATAATACACTGGAGACATGAACAATAAAGGACAACATGATTGATGTTGTTATAACATGTTTTGATGTTTCTGATAATCTAATCATTGTAACACTACCTGCAATTCAGCTTCTTGTTGCAGCGTGTACACTGCAGTTCAGACAAGTAAAAAGTATGTTCTCTCTGACACTATACACTACCTAGAGAAAGTATTCACAAGTCAAGTATTCCCTTGACTTTTTCCACATTTTGTTGCGTTACAGCCTGAATTGAAATGTATTCAATTGAGATGTTCTGTCACTGGCCGACACACCATAATGTCAAAGAGGAATTTTGTTTTTTGAAATAGTAAAACAAAAATAATAATGAAAAGTTGGAATGCCTTGAGTATTCAACCACTTTATAATGGCAAGCCTAAATAAGTTCAGGAGCAAACGTTTTATTAATAAGTCACATAATAAGTTGCATGGACTCACTCTGTGTACAAAGTTTAAAATAATTTTTGAATGACCACCTCATCTCTCTACCCCAGACATACAGTTATCTGTAAGGTCCCATAGTCGAGCAGTGAATTTCAAACACAGATTGAACCACAAAGACCAGGGATGTTTTCCAATGCCTCGCTGTGAAGGGCACCTATTGGTAGATGGTTAAAAAAAATACAAACGCAGACATGGAATATCCTTAGGTGTGGCAGGTATCCTAGTGGTTAGAGTGTTGGGCCAGTAACTGCAAGGTTGCTAGATCGAATCMCCGAGCGGACAAGGTAAAAATCTGTCCTTCTGCCCCTGAACAAGGCCATCATTGTAAATAAGAATATGTTGCCAAGTTTTTTTATTTTAATTTTAAATATCCCTTTGAGCATGGTGAAGTTATTCATTACACTTTGGATGATGAATCAATACACCCAGTCATTACAAAGATACAGGTGTCCTTCATAACTCAGTTGCTGGAGAGGAAGGAAACTGCTCAGGGATTTTGCCAATGGTGACTTTAAAACAGTTACAGAGTTTAATGGCTGTGAGAGGAGAAAACTGAGGTTGGATCAACAACATTGTAGTTACTCCACTATACTAACCTAATTGACAGAGTGAAAAGAAGGAGGCATGTACAGGATTAAAATATTCCAAAACATGCATCCTGTTTGCAACAAGGCACTAAAGTAATACTGCAAAAAATATGTCAAAGCAAATAACTTTTTGTCCTGAATGCAAAATGTTATGTTGGGGCATATCCAATACAACACATTACTGAGTACTACTTTCTATATTTTCAAGCATGGTGGTGGCTGCATCATGTGGGTATGCTTGTAATCGTTAATCAAATCAAATTAATTAATTTATATAGCCCTTCTTACATCAGCTGATATATCAAAGTGCTGTACAGAAACCCAGCCTAAAACCCCAAACAGCAAGCAATGCAGGTGTAGAAGCAYGGTGGCTAGGAAAAACTCCCTAGAAAGGCCAAAACCTAGGAAGAAACATAGAGAGGAACCAGGCTATGAGGGGTGGCCAGTTCTCTTCTGGCTGTGCCGGGTGGAGATTATAACAGAACATGGCCAAGATGTTCAAATGTTCATAAATGACCAGCATGGTCAAATAATAATAATCACAGTAGTTGTCGAGGGTGCAACAAGTCAGCACCTCAGGAGTAAATGTCAGTTGGCTTTTCATAGCTAATCATTGAGAGTATCTCTACCGCTCCTGCTGTCCTAGAGAGTTGAAAACAGCAGGTCTGGGAAAGGTAGCACGTCCGGTGAACAGGTCAGGGATCCATAGCCGCAGGCAGAACAGTAGAAACTGGAGCAGCCAGGTGGACTGGGGACAGCAAGGAGTCATCATGCCAGGTAGTCCTGAGGCATGGTCCTAGGGCTCAGGTCCTCCAAGAGAGAGAAAGAAAGAAAGAAAGAGAGAATTAGAGAGAGCATACTTAAATTCACACAGGACACCGGATACGACAGGAGAAATACTCCAGATATAACAGACTGACCCTAGCCCTCCGACACAAACTACTGCTGCATAAATACTGGAGGCTGAGACAGGAGGGGTCAGGAGACACTGTGGCCCCATCCGATGATACCCCCGGACAGGGCCAAACAGGCAGGATATAACCCCACCCACTTTGCCAAAGCACAGCCCCCACACCACTAGAGGGATATATTCAACCACCAACTTACCATCCTGAGACAAGGCCGACAAAGATCACCGCCACGGCACAACCCAAGGGGGGGGGGGGGCGCCAACCCAGAAGGACTGGGGAGTTTTTCAGGATAAGAAATAAACAGAATGAAGCTAAGCACAGGCAAAATCCTAGAGGAAATCTGGTTCAGTTTGATTTCCACCAGAAACTGGGAGATTAATTCACATTTCAGCAGGACAATAACCTAAAACACAAGGCTAAATCTACACTGCAGTTGCTTACCAAGAAAACAGTGAATATTCCTGAGTGGGCGAGGAACAGTTTTGACTTAAATATGCTTGAAAATCTATGGCAAGACCTGAAAATGGTTGTATCAGTGATCAACAACCAATTTGACAGAGCTTGAAGAATGTTGAAAAGAATAAGGGGCAAAGTTGCACAACCCAGGTGTGGAAAGCTCTTAGAGACTTACCCAGAAAGACTCACCGCTGTAATCGCTGGCATAGGTGATTCTAACATGTATTGACTCAGGGGGTAGAATACTTATCTAAAGATATATTAGTGTTTATTTATCATTCATATTTTTTTAAATGTTCGAATTTTTCTTCCGCTTTGACATCAGAGTATTTTGTGTAGATCGTTGACAAAAAAATGACAATTACATCTATTTTAATCACATTTTGTAACACAACAAAACGTGGGATAAATCAAGGGGTGTACTTTCTGAAGGCACTGTACATGCAAGCAACAGATATCAATATCACTGATAAGCAAAACAGTGTAAGGCTAAACACCTTAACATAAAGGCTGTCACCATCATCACAACTGTATTCCTCCTGCCACTCAATGCCGTCTCACAATTTATACACCTGCAATAAGCACACGTCACGGTGGATTGTCTGATTCCAGACTTACACTTACACTAAATCGATTCATGTTTAGATTGAGTATTTGGTCGTTTTGGCTTCAAGAGCCAATTCGCCTTTAAACAGAGCATGTAATGTCCTTGGACTACAAGGAGTAGCGTTAACATGTGCTAGTTAGCATGATATAACCTCTCAGCCTTCTACTTGTCTATCAGGCAATATTGCCARAACTTCAATATCAGTTCGGATTGATGCAGAGACCATCAGTGATGTACTGTACATTGCACCATAAGTCATGACCATAGGGGAAATCCCTACGGTTACATTCTGTCAACAAAGGCAGTGTAATAAACCTAGAAGTGGAATGTCAGAGCTAGCTAACCCAGCAACTGTTGTCATCTTTCACCCATAGTAGAACCAGGGCCGGCTCCAGGCATTTCTTTTTTRTATTTTTTTAGGAACTCAGTCGGGGTCTCAACTTACTGTTGAGAGTAAAAATAGTAGAATTCACAAAGGGTAAGTTTGAAATGTAGTTTTGCATTAGCAGGAAATTCGCTTTAAAACTGAACAAATGTCTCTCTGCCCCATGGCAAAATGAGTAGAATTGCAGGAAATTTGTTCAAAGAAATTGCAACATTTTCTCTCTGCTCCATGGCAAAATGTGTAGAATTGCAGAAAATGAACTTTAAAACCTATATTTTTCTCTCCACCGTCAAGAGGGGGGGGGGGCTAGAGCCAGCCCTGAGTAGAACTCTCACAGGGTCCCTGTATTCAAACTCCTCTGTAGTAAGCCTTCAAAGCCTGGAGGGCTGAGACACACAATCAGACTCTATCTGACTGACTCTGTCCTCTGAGCCCTGGGTAAAATCACCCCTCTCTCTCCCTCTCATCTTCTAACGGTTCCTAAATCAAGGGAAACACTTGCTGTCAATATACAACAGAGAGTATGAGGGGCCCTCTTCTGCTCATGTATGAGACACACTGTCACGATATCAGACAGAAGACACACAGCAGGTCTCTGTCGACCAGACTATAATTAAGTCACAGAGACTGGACGTGGACATGGAATCCTTTTCAAAGGCTGATACTTTGCCCAATTTTGCCAAACGAGCTGGTCTGTTTGGGCAAAAGACCGATTAGTGGAAAAAGATCAGAATTAGGCTGCCTGTGTACACGCAGCTTCATACATGCAGTGTGTAGGACTCTTGTGATGACAGCAAGGAATAACTTTAGCCCAATGGTACATGGTAGAGCTAGTGTGCATCATGCAGTATTGCCCCTTTTCAGTATGGGCTGAGCGATCCAGTAATCAGTGAAATTCATATTGTCTTCAATCGCACCCCCAATGACCCACCGTTTGGATAACCTAGAAATCTAGAGCCGTATGCACCAAGCATCTCAGAGTAGGAATGCTGATCTAGGATCAGTTTAGCCTTTTTAGATCATAATGAATAAGATTACATTTGCAGGAGGGACCTGATCCTAGTTCAGCACTCTTACTCTGAGATGCTTTATAAATACGAGCCCTGGTCGTAGACATGACGATGATGATGACCAACAGTGCCCTCTGCTGTTGAGTTTGACTTACTTCCACCACTAATTGCTGCCCAGGAGAACACAGTGATTGCGCTGACAAGCTGTGAGGGAACCAAGAGAGCGAATCAATCCAGATGAACATTTTAAAAATAGACTATCAGACTTTAATTTGATGCGAGTTCCGAACACACAGACTATTTGTTTTCCCCCACAACATTCACCAGCCCTAAAAGGACTAAACACAACCACATATGTTTAGCAATATATATTTTACGTTCAAAATGAGATCAAAATAGATGCCAAATTTCAGATATTGCATTCTGTCTCAGCTGAAGTATTTTATTTCTGGAACAGTTTGTCTCTGCATTGAAAAACATTGATTAACAAATTGTTGTATTTGGATGCTGTTCATCTTTCCATGGTGAAATACACAACATAACTAAGAGATTTTGAACTCTTTTGGACAAAACTGTCCATCAAACTCTTTTGAGAAATTCATTTACAGTTCCCTGCTGCTGAAGTGCTGTTTGGAGGTGTCTGTCTGGCATATTGATTCTACAGTCAGCGTCATTAGACAGCTGTGTCTGGATACCTGTGGGAACACTGGGGGGGTTAGTGGTGAGACGCTGTGTCAAGCTGAGAAACTAGCGCTGTCTTCTGTGGCTTTGTGTTGCCATGGAAAAGCAGCAGAATGTCTCTTTAATGCCTTATCATTCAGCAGCTGGTGACAGAACCCATTCGGAGGGGGAGAGAGATTCCTTCAGTGCCTCTGTGTGGCTGGGCTGAGCTCAGATGTGTGTGGGAGTGAGCGTGGGTGAGCTGTGTGTGAGTCTTGTGCTTCCTCCTTCCATATCTCAACCCTGCTCTTTTCTCATATGGCGAGAAAAGGCAACAGAAAGAGCACATCAGCCAATGAAACACCACTGACTATGAACCTAACTTTTTTTCAGACTAAAGGAATATCCAGATTCACTTTAAAGAACATCGCTGACACAACCTGTCATTTGTTGCTTTGAGATTGTTGTGAGAAGCGCTATAGAAATGTAATCGATTATTTTTATTAATTATTACTATTATTGGTGAGATGGTAAGATATTTGACAGCAGTCTAACAGGTTGAAATGTGAGACACAATGAAAATGGTTTTCATAGGAAAATAATGACATGTATTATATTCAAAGCTGCGACATGAATGGAAACTGGGGAAAGATGAGATTCTGTTCAACCAACCAAACAATCAAGCAAGTCTCCTACTTGTCATGTGATGTGAGTTGTCCCTGCAGAGAAAGCTTTTCACGGAAGACCAGTTACCATTTGTTTCAGTTTAGTGGTGGGAAGACTTTCCAATTAACAGCTATGCTTATGCTGCATTACGGTTCAGTGAAAAAATAACAGGTTGAGTGAAAAAAAACACTCTTCTGTCTTGAGATTGCATTCCCTACATTACTTTTGGAATCCATTTAACTCTTAAAGGGGAAGTTCAGATTACAATTTTTCCTAGACCATAGACTACTTTCAGGGTGAGTAACCATCTAACATCAAGTTGTAAAATCCTGAACTTTCCCTTTAAAACTAGGTGTCACGCCCTGACCATAGAGAGCTGTTTGTTCTCTATGTTGGTTGGGGCGTGATAGTGTCTAGGGTGGGTCATCTAGGTGAATTGTATTTCTATGGTGGCCTGATATGGTTCCCAATCAGAGGCAGCTGTTTATCGTTGTCTCTGATTGGGGATCATATTTAGGTAGCCATTTCCTCATTTGTGATTTGTGGGATCTTGTCTGCAATTAGTTGCCTGTGTGCACACTAGTAGCGTCACGTTTCGTTTGCGCTTTATTGTTTTGTTTGGGGAGTTTCAATTTATTAAAATATGTGGAACTCTACGCACAGTCAGCCTTGGTTCAATCCTTACGACGAACGTGACACTAGGGTGGATGCATTCTATCAACCACCATTTAATATCGGGTGATAGATCATGTTCTGTCCTAATTTGTTGTCAGCGTGATCACGTTTGTAATCATGTTGATAGAGCTTGAAGACTCTGCTGTTATTATTCGTTCATTCCATAATCCTAGCTCAATAACCTTGGATACAGCCATTTGCGGGTCAAGTGTTAATGACTGCTTCTACATGTAAACGACTCATCTTTTTCAAACACCCATCACCACATCCATGAGTGGGTAAAGGTCAGGGTCAAGACTTGTTTTTGTTATGAATTATATATTACTCATGAATTATATATGGTGCTCTGAACAGCTGAAAATGATTTCCTACACAAACATTTGATATGGATTTATTGATTTACAACTGTTATTCCTTTACAATTATTTAATTCAATCTGTTCATGAAGCATGATGATAATCAGGGGTTGGAACCGGTTCAGGGAACAGAACCGAAAACCAGAAAATAACAACAAAAAAATTAGGAACAGAATCAGAACTATGAACGAAAGTGATCTATACCGTTCTGGAACAGGACAGTTCATTTAAAGGCATGGTGACCGGTTAATAACGTTATTTTACATTCCAGGCATTTTTTTCAGTCCCATAAAAAATGCAACAATGTGCCTTTGCAAAGCCCTCACTCCGTCACTCAAAAACCTATTCCAGTGTCTGCCTGCCAGCTGAAAATCTTCGCCAGTGTGTCTGCATGTGTAGGCAACCTGCCCCTCTCCCTCCGAAGCTTAGTCTACTGTAGCCTACTGACGTTACAAGCGTGATTCAGAAATTCAGATTTCTAATTAGAGAAGAATAGATTCACTCTTTCGATGCTAGTTACAGATACTATCACGTTTCACATTGGATTTATTAACTACAAAAAGGTATGATGTGTTTTTAATTCTGGTGCCACTCTGCACACACAAGCTTGTTAGAAAGCTAGCTAGCTAGCTCTGGTTCAATTTTAAGCCAACACTCAACACTCAAAGACATTCAAAGTTCCTCCATAGAAACTGCTCCTCTGTAGGAATAATGATGTGGCCCTAATTCAGATGATGCATGTCATAATAATGCCCAGCGCTTCAAGTCAAGCCTCCCCCTTCAGCATTTCTCGCTCTCTCCCCACCTGCAAAATTTCAGTTGCATCTCATGCCCTACACGTGACCGTCCATCGCGCATGTTAACAACTGTAGCCTAGCCTAACGGCTGCCTAGGCTAAAACAACTATAGCTTGCCCGCTCCATAGCAAGCTGCTCTATCCGCACTAATTGGTGAAGTAATTTAATGTTGAGTTAATGTAAAAAATATATATATTTCAGAGGTTTATAAAAGAACAGAAATGAAAGATATATACTGGTACTTTTGGGGGGTAAGAGCCGGTTCAGAACTTAATTTTGCAGGTCGAAACAGTGGAATGGAAATTTAAAAAATGATGGTTCTGTTCAGAACGAAACGATTGGAAAATAATTTGGGTTCCAACCCCTGATAATAATACCACCTGATTTAGGTCAATAGTTTAGCAGAGGATATGACTCAATTTATCTAAGGATAAAGCTTAGCGTGAGTACTACTATCTGCAAATAAACTATAGTATATAGTACTGCATGCTTACTGTGTTGGAAGATCTGATTTGGAGAAAATGGTGACGCTGACCAATATGTGAAAGTAATTCCATTATTCATTACGGTGCACAACACTTAAAGACTACAAATCTAAATAACAATACATTCATTATCAACCTAAATAGTATGCCTTCCAATAACCAATAAGGGTCTCTACCTCCCTTTTAGCGATATTGTGTACACCAGAAATAATGAAATAGTAATTATACAAGCACCTGAAACAACGCAGAAACAAGCATTCCAGCGGATGACGTGCATTCATAATGCATAATTGTACACAAACTTTATATTCGACTCAAATTAGCCCTGTTCAGCATGAGAAAACACTTAAATATCAGCCTCACATATCTTTCACGAGTACATGCAGTGAGAGATGCAAATTTGGGTCAAAGACGATCCACGCAGATTGGGCCTGGAAGCAGGAGTGTTAAAGAGTTCACAAATCAGATGACACATCCCAAAATCTGGATAATACACTGCTTTTTTTTTGTGTTACATAGAAAGTTGCTCCCCTTGGAAAAAAAAAGTACAGCCACAGCCATGCCTCTTCTTCTTCTTCTTCTTCTTCTTCTTCTTCTTCTTCTTCTTCTCTTCATCGAGGTTAGAGGCTTCACTGTTCCGGCACAGATGTGTCATCTCTCTCTACTCCCTCTGATCCTCCTGATACTAAAACAGAACCGAAGAAGAAGCAGATTTTTAGCACTGCAGATGGAATGATGAATTCATTTTTGCCATTACTCAGCAAGGCTATAATGACATGCGCAAGATTGAGGTGTCTCACAGAGGGTTGTGATAAGCATAATAGTAGTAAAAACATACTGTAATGATTCAATTGGTATTACTGATCCTGGTGAAACCCTTCCTATGAATACCCTCCTGATAATGCATTATGCATAGCTCATGTGTTATAAATGAGTTTATAATGCATTATAAAAACTGTATTCATTGCAAGTGTTACCAATAACCCAAGTAAAAAGCAGAGGCTACTCCAAGAGGGAGAGATTTAGCTGGCCCATGCCTCTACGACAAGGAACATTAATTCTACTGTGTCTCAGAGGTATAAGGCACCTGGTGTTAAAAATAACACTGCTACATAAAGATGCTTGGCAACCAAGAACTGGGTTGGGGGTTGGTGACGCTCAGAGAAGGCTTGAGTTGGAAAGTTGTTTGTTGGTCTTTCTCAAGGATGGGGCTAAACCCAATTCAAGTCCTGTAAAGGTGAAACAACTGGACCTGGAACATATTCTAACCCCTCTGTCCCATGTTTTCACATACTCAAATGAAATGAACACCAACAAATAGAACAAGCCACAAGAAACACTGTAAACGCCACAAAATGTCCTGTACCATTTTTTTTTATTCAACAAAGGACGAACCAGTGAAGTGGTGGTTGCCTGTTTGCATAATATGTGCTGTTGCTGTATGATACAATGAATGAGTCAAATGCATTTTGCATTTGTGATGGGTAACACACTAATATAGTATACTCCGCCCCTGGAATAGGAACATGTGAAATAAGCTGCAATGTACACTTTTTGATTCCTGGAAGTATTCTCGAGGCTTTAGTCACCCTCCAAAGAACATACATTTCAGTAGCTGATATGTTTAAAAAGAAACTGACTAACTGTACTGGAGCTCAACTATGAAAATACTGTGGCAAACCACTTTCAACATTTATTTGCGCAAACTGTACAGTTTTGCCCTGAATATTTTTTCACCACAAAGCGTGTTGATTAGATAGAAAGGCATGTCAATCACTTTATATTTGAACACTATCGCAGAACATCTAGATAAGATTTGCCATGGTTCTGGGCACCGACACCCACTCATACATCTGAGTTGTGATCAACATTTCTTATTAGAATGCATCCATCTATTTGGCAATATAACTAATGGAGTATTCATTAATAATCACCTCAAAGACATTCGTTGTAGATTTCAATCATGCACTGCAGCCTTTATGGAGTGTCAAATTACTTACATTGAAATAACTCATTAGGGACCTTTATTAGACCCCGTTAATTATGCATGGCTTTTAAATTGCTTTCAAGCTGTGTTAAGCTGTGTTAAATGGTGGTCCTTCATGTGTCTGAATTATGCATACGATGTATGCATTTGATGTTGAAAACAGATCAATAAAAATGCATTTAATATTGTTATGGACACAAAATGGTCGCCCTGTTACTTTGCTAATAGTGTGCAAATCTGGATGTACAAGATGTAGGGGATGTCAGCGACACAAGCATCAGATCCATAACTGATTGGTCAGCCAATGTCCAAAGTGAAAGTTACTAGCTGAAAATACACTGCAATAATTTGTGTATAACTGTTACTGATGACATAGGCCTACGCCAGACTAGTCCTGATAGTCTTGAGGGGGATATCAAGGCTAATACCAGTCTAAACCGGTTTGGGTCTACGCGTGTGTGTGTGTGTGTGTGTGTGTGTGTGTGTGTGTGTGTGTGTGTGTGTGTGTGTGTGTGTGTGTGTGTGTGTGTGTGTGGTGTGTTTTGTGTGGTTGTGTGTGTATGTGTGTGTCAGGGGACACTAGTGTCACTGACCTGTGTTCCCTGGTTTCCGTTGAGGGCCTCACCGCTGCTGCTCACTTCCTCTCCTCCTCTTTCCTCCCCCTCAGGCTTGTCAGCAGGCTTAATCTTCTTCCTGGTCATGTGACCACGGAAGCCAGCCTGGATCTTGGCAGCTGCCTTGTTGGCCTCGGGGTCRTCCAGAGGTATGTCCATGATGTCCTCCTCCTCCTGGGGTTGGCTGCATTCTTCCTATAGGAGGACAAGTATATCTGAGAAGTTAGGTGATTTAGAGTGGGCTTGGTTGGGGTAATGTAGCATGAGTAGGGGCCCCAGATTAACTTCTGCCTAGGAGCCCAAAATGACTAAATCCGCCTGAGGACAACACCAGTGGATATCAGGCTGTCTATGGTTGTCAGTGATCGTGAAATATCCTCCTCAATTGCATCCTCAGGGTCCTAGAGGATCCAAGGGCTTAAGTCTAGAAGGCCCTTAAATCACACTGTAACTCTACGGACAGAAGCTCTATCTTCTCTGTGGTTTTTCCTCACACCTATTGCCTTAACTTCTGCCATTGCTAAACTGGAACGGGGTAACTGCTATGTAAACAATGTTCCCAAACTGCTTAACCTGATCCTCAACACTATGCACAGAAAGGAAATACGTTTCTCTGCTTCAAAGTGATCCCCAATTTCAAAAGTTGCCAGTCAGTCAGACTGTCCATCAAGAGTGCGAAGAACATAAAAGGGAATTCAACTTTAGATCTCTCAGACTCTCTCTCTCTCTGACACTCTCATAACACAAAGACAGCATCATTGTATACCATGTAGCTTATTGCTGGCAGGATAGAGCTGTCCTTATTCACAAGTGGTTACAGAACAGTGACATGGTTGTCAGCGATCATCCAAACACGTCCGCTGCACCCCGCCTGTTGCTCATCCCCTCTTTAAGAAATGTGGTGCATATAGGCAAAACAAAGAAAGCCAACTGCACTGTAAAGAGATGCATTTGAGAGTGTCCTCAGTGAAACCCCTTAGCGTGGGAGTGTGACCACCCACTATTACAGATAGCATTCATTAGTTTTTAGGTCTGACGGCTGAGTAGGATGCCAACGTTCGCATATCTCACAGCAGCAGGGAGACAGGAGTGTTTTTCATTGCATCGTGAGGTTTCTCTAGCATCTTCAAGGGGTTCATCTACAGCACGCTCTAAATGTGTCATCTCAATGAGCTCAAATGACAAAGAAACATACTCGTACTTTTAACAACCTATACTCATTCCGGCTATCAATATCATTCTACCATAGATATTCATAAAGTATTCATTTGAAGCATTTCAACCAATCCATACGCAAATAATATAGGACCAATTTGGCATAAAGTTGCCTTGTGAAGGACGCTGAAGCAGGTGCAGTGGACACCTGGTAGATCAGAGCTGGAGTTTCCAGGGCTGATGAAACAAGCAAGCCAAAAGACCATAACAAGGAAACAAATGATTTTCTGACGGTTCCTAAAATATAAAGCTCTTTCAACACATATATAAAAGCATTTTAATAAATCCATTACCCAATTAGAATGATATAAAAAAAAGCTGTAATGCTGTTAAAAAAGCTGTAACGAAGGAATATTTTTGTATTAATTACTTGTTAGATATTAGTTCGGTATATTAAGCAATACAATTAATTCCAAGCATGTACTCACAATGTGGCAGTCCATGATGAGCAATCTGAGAGACGACAGTCTTCGGATGAACTGACCTAAAATGCCTTTTGCCTGTACTCAGTGTTGACCGGGAAAGATGTATCTCGTGTCTCCACTAGAGACGTCTCGTTCCCACTAACAGACACTCCCTAGTATACGCTTGCATAGAGTGTGTGAGAGAGAGAGAGAGAGAGAGCAAAACAACCCTCTGCGAGCACACAAACCATGTGGTCTGTCTTCCCAGTCTCATTAAGGTTGATAACCTGCTCTGCTCCCACAGACCTACTGTACCCCTCACTTCAAAGACTTACCTGACCTCAGTACAGTATATGACAAAGTCATCATCTAAGGGTCTCACACATTGCAAAAATCGTTTAAGTGATAAATGTAAGTTATGTCCACTTTAACACATGGTGTCTGGCCATTTGGCACACGCCACATACTGTACCATTTGGCACATGCCAAGTAAAGTGTAACCGGAAAACCCAAGAGAAACCACGCACACAATGTACAGACATGGACAGTACATGTAGTACTGGTTTTGTTGCTCAGTTGTACACACTTAGAGGGAGAACTAAAAACCCTTTCCATCGTTCAGATCCCAGCTGCCACCACCGCCCTCGCTCATTGCCTCTGAGACAGGGAGGAGAGCGGCAAACACATCCATGTGTCCGTGTTCCTCTCTTACATGACTGCCTCCCCTGTTTCATCCCATTATGTCAATACGTTATCTTTCAAAAATCCACCTGGTCACGCTTTGTTTCAGCTTTGAGTTAAAGGTCTGAAACGTACAATCAATATATTTTCTTACGGTTTGTTTTCCTCACCAGATGTATGTTGGAAATGTACGATTCTGTTTGGTTTGGGTTGTGACGTGTGTGTGTTTGTGTGATATGCATGTGATGTGTATGTGTGAGTTATTAACAGTCACCTTGTTAATCTATCAAAGCCAACTTAAGGATGAGTACAGTACAAAGTGACTAAAATGCCCTTTGCCTACAGATAGAGATCAGTCATAATGTCCCTGGGAATAAAGAAAAGCAAAAAAAGTGGTCAAAGTCACCGGACAAGACATTTGGTATAGGTCAGAGTAGATGGCCTACATTTAAAGGCGAGAAATAGAGAAAGGATGGATATGCTGCAGATAAGTTAAGTTGCAAAATACAGTGATCCAACGAATACAAACTAACCGGTCTCCCTTTTCTCCGTTTATTTTCCACCAGCCATATGCACAAATTCGCATTGTCGAGCAAACCATCTACAGGTAGTTCATCATGTGCATCTCCGTCTTCCAGACCTTCCCTGATAAGACCAAGAGGGGAAAAGGATGGTGCAGGTTTCCATGGTAACATCCCTCTAAATCCTACCCTCCCTATCTCCCAGCCTAAGACCACATCGGCCCAAATATATCAAATGGGTTATTGGTGACAACCCACTCAGAACACATTGGTTGAATCCACGTTGTTTCATTGAACCAAAGTGGAATAAATGTTGAATTGACGTCTGTGCCAAGTGGGAACAGTCTAAATCAGGCAATTCACATTAGCTCATAAATCTTGTTTCGGGCTCAATGATCATTTAGACTGGAATAACCAAGAACAAACAGAACATGGCACTGAGAGTTCAGATCCAATATACATTAGGCTATGCACAAACAAACACACGCACTAGGGTTGGGCGATGTCAAACCACCGTTGGGCTATAGACAGAAATCGCATGCTACAACTGGACAAATCATGACAAAAGATGTTGTTGAAAGTCTGGGTTGAGGCTAAGTGCATGCAAATCTTTTCGAATATTCCTTTCTGGTGAAGCTTCAGCAAGGAACAGGTGGCACCCACATGACTGAGCAAAGTGACAGCTGCAACTGATGAGGAACGGGCTGTCTTGCCGTTAGGTTATAAATCATGGGATGGATAGAAGCAAAGTCTACATTCTTCAGAACTGGACAATAATTGTTTTATTTGCCTCATCCTCCTCTATTGTTTGTTCAATCTGTCATAAAGCTGTGACTGAGAATAGTCTATGTCTAGGCCTATAGTCTATGTCTAGGCCTATAGTCTATGTCTAGGCCTATAGTCTATGTCTAGGCCTTTAGTCTATGTCTAGGCCTTTAGTCTATGTCTAGGCCTTTAGTCTATGTCTAGGCCTATACATGTCGCTTATCTATGTCTAGGCCTTTTATTTATTTATTTATTTTATTTATTTAACCTTTATTTAACCAGGTAGGCAAATTGAGAACACGTTCTCATTTACAATTGCGACCTGGCCAAGATAAAGCAAAGCAGTTCGACACATCAACAACACATAGTACACATGGAGTAAAACAAACAATAGTCAATGATACAGTGAAAAAAAATAAGTCTATATACAATGTGAGCAAGTGAGGTGAGATAAGGGAGGTGAAGGCACAAATATATGTATAAATAATAAAAATATAAAAAGGCCATGGTGGCGAAGTAAATACAACACAGCAAGTAAAATAAAAACTAAACACTGGAATGGTTGTTTGCAGTGGAAGAAAGCGCAAAGTAGAGACAGAAAATAAGGGTGCAAAGAGGCAAAATAAATAAATAATACAGTAGGTAAAGAGGTAGTTGTTTGGCTAAATTATAGATGGGCTATGTACAGGTGCAGTAATCTTTAGTCTATTCTAGCCTATTGTCTATGTCTAGGCCTTTAGTCTATGTCTAGGCCTTTAGTCTATGTCTAGGCCTTTAGTCTATGTCTAGGCCTATAGACTCCGACTTTCATTCTTGTTCTTTCTGAAAGTGGCAACTTTAGAACAACACCTTCTTAGGCTATTATAATATTTGGAAAATAGGCTACTGTTGTTCATTTTAACTGTCTTCAAGCTTTTTTGATAGGCCTAGAGGGAGGATATTTTATTGGCAATTTGGTTTTCAACCTCGCATGATGGGATTTGTCCACACCGCAAGGATCATTTCTTTCTTAATAAGCTTAAACTTGATTAAACTTGCCAACAATACTTACCACAAAAAATGAAACATGGTGAAGCCCTAAAATTACCCTCGATGGAAGCCTGTTTCATACATAAGGATGTGGATGGCTGCAAATGTTCTACTTTTAAACTCGGACAAAACAGAGATGCTTGTTCTAGGTCCCAAGAAACAAAGAGATCTTCTGTTGAATCTGACAACTAATCTTGATGGTTGTACAGTCGTCTCAAATAAAACTGTGAAGGACCTCGGCGTTATTCTGGACCGTGATCTCTCTTTTGACGAACATATCAAGACTGTTTCAAGGACAGCTTTTTTCTATCTATGTAACATTGTAAAAATCTGAAACTTTCTGTACAAAAATGATGCAGAAACATTAATCCATGCTTTTGTCACTTCTAGGTTAGACTACTGCAATTCTCTACTTTACGGCTACCCGGATAAAGCACCAGATAAACTTCAGTTAGTGCTAAACACGGCTGCTAGAATCTTGACTAGAATCAAAAAATTTGATCATATTACTCTAGTGCTAGCCTCTCTACACTGGCTTCCTGTTAAGGCAAGGGCTGATTTCAAGGTTTTACTGCTAACCTACAAAGCATTACATGGGCTTGCTCCTACCTATCTTTCCGATTTGGTCCTACCGTACATACCTACACGTACGCTACGGTCACAAGACGCAGGCTTCCTAACTGTCCCTAGAATTTCTAAGCAAACAGCTGGAGTCTCAACTTTTAAGTCTTTATTGAAGACTCATCTCTTCAGTAGGTCCTATGATTGAGTGTAGTCTGGCCCAGGAGTGTGAAGGTGAAAGGAAAGGCACTGGAGCAACGAACCGCCCTTGCTGTCTCTGCCTGGCCGGTTCCCCTCTCTCCACTGGGATTCTCTGCCTCTAACCCTATTACAGGGGCTGAGTCACTGGCTTACTGGTGCTCTTCCATGCCGTCCCTAGGAGGGGTGCGTCACTTGAGTGGGTTGAGTCACTGACGTGATCTTCCTGTCTGGGTTGGCGCCCCCCCTTGGGTTGTGCCGTGGCGGAGATCTTTGTGGGCTATACTCGGCCTTGTCTCAGGATGGTAGGTTGGTGGTTGAAGATATCCCTCTAGTGGTATGGGGGATGTGCTTTGGCAAAGTGGGTGGGGTTATATCCTGCCTGTTTGGCCCTGTCCAGGGGTATTGTCGGACGGGGCCACAGTTTCTCCTAACTCCTCCTGTCTCAGCCTCCAGTATTTATGCTGCAGTAGTTTATGTGTCGGGGGGATAGGGTCAGTCTGTTATATCTAGAGTATTTCTCCTGTCTTATCCAGTGTCCTGTGTGAATTTAAGTATGCTCTCTCTAATTCTTTGTTTCTCTCTCTCGGAGGACCTGAGCCCTAGGACCATGCCTCAGGACTACCTGGCCTGATGACTCCTTGCTGTCCCCAGTCCACCTGGCCGTGCTGCTGCTCCAGTTTCAACTGTTCTGCCTGCTGCTATGGAACCCTGACCTGTTCACCGGACATGCTACCTGTCCCAGACCTGCTGTTTTCAACTTTCTAGAGACAGCAGGAGTGGTAGAGATGTTCTGAATGATCGGCTATAAAAAGCCAACTGACATTTACTCCTGAGGTGCTGACCTGTTGCACCCTCGACAACCACTGTATTATTATTTGACCCTGCTGGTCATTTATGAACATTTGAACATCTTGGCCATGTTCTGTTATAATCTCCACCCAGCACAGCCAGAAGAGGACTCATAGCCTGGTTCCTCTCTAGGTTTCTTCCTAGGTTCTGGCCTTTCTATTCAGTTTTTCCTAGCCACCGTGCTTCTACACCTGCATTGCTTGCTGTTTGGGGTTTTAGGCTGGGTTTCTGTACAGCACTTTGAGATATCAGCTGATGTAAGAAGGGCTTTATAAATACATTTGATTTGATTAGATGTTTCTATAGGCTATTGATATTGTTTGTTCTCTTTCATTATTAGTCGCCTGGGTACCTTATGTTTTTTTAGATGGAACTCCGTTAGATTAATTTGTTGTTTGATCTGGAGAAAGCCAAACATGCATAAAATTATGAAAGCGTAGCCTAGCCCAAATTCATATTCATAGCCCATCAAATGGAAAGAGAAGGGAATATAGCCTGTTCAAAAAAAAGCTAGACACAAGATAGAGTGTACAAACATTAGGAACACCTACTATTTCCAGGACATCAGCCTGGTCTCCTACATGACGTAAGATAATACATGTAAATCAGGGTAACTCAAATTAGTATGATATGTTACGTTTGGTATGGTTACATAAGACAAATGGTTACTTAAGGCAAAAACTAAAGTAGGGTGGTTGGTCGGGGTGGATGGTCTAAGGCGAACGTCTAGCAACCCAAAGTTGCGAGATCGAATATCATCACAGACAGCTTTAGCATTTTAGCTAATTAGCAGCTTTTCAACTACTTACTACTTTTTAGTTACTTTGCAACTACTTAGCATGTTAGCTAACCCTTCCCCTAACCGTAACCCTTTTAGCAAACCTTTCCCCTAACCCTAATCTTAACCCTTTAACCTACCTCCTAAACTTAACCCTAACCTTAACCTCTAACCCCTAGCCTAGCTAACGTTAGCCATATTGTACATTTTGCAAATTTATAACTTATAGTACGTTTTGCAAATTCATAACATATTGTATGTTTTGCAAATTCGTAACATATAATACGAATTGTAATTCGTAACATATCATACGAAATGGGTGATGGACATTCTAAATACATAGCAAACTAAATGTAACATATCATACTAAATGGAGTGTCTCGGATTTATGTACAGAATTCAATTAAATGCTCTGAGACCAGGTTGATGACATAGACTGACCAGGTGAACCCAGGTGAAAGCTATGATCTCTTATAGATGTCACTTGTTAAATCCACTTCAATCAGTGTAGATGAAGGGGGGGGACAGGATAAAGAAGGATTTTTAAGCCTTAAGACAATTAGGACACGGATTGTGTATGTGTGCCATTCGGGGGGTGAATGGGCAAGACAAAAGATTTAAGTGCCTTTGAACAGGGTATGGTAGTAGGTGCCAGGCGCACCGGTTTGAGCGTGTCAAGAACTGCAACGCTGCTGGGTTTTTCACACTCAACAGTTTCCCGTGTGTATCAAGAATGGTCCACCGCACAAAGGACATCCAGCCAACTTGACACAACTGTGGGAAGCATTGGAGTCAACATCCCTGTGGAACGCTTTTGACACCTTGTAGAGTCCATGCCCCAACAAATGGAGGCTGTTCTGAGGGCAAAAGGGGGTGCAAAAAAAGACTCCTACTTGAAATGTGTCTGCTTAAGGCGAATGGATGACATTCAAAGTCCCTACATGTCATCATGAGGAAGCGGAACTATTTTTGGGGCATTTTCAATCACCTCTCACTGGAGACCCGGAGTGGAGAGATACAGAGCGATGTTGTTGATCAGAGATGTCCTTGAAGGGTTTATTTTTAATACAGCTACTTGGGACAGGAATAGGAGCAGTCTGCAAAGGACACATTTCATTAGAGTTCATTAGAGTCTCTGAACCAGGTGAATAGTCTGCATAAGCTGCTACTGCTAGCATACTGCCTATACTGTCTGTTAGGGGAGATGTTTCCATTAAAAGTGTGGTTATACTGCAGACCAAACTTATACGTACACTGTATAACCAAAGTGATATATTTTGCAACAATAAAATGTCTGCTTGCTACATGGATTTTCCCAACGACAATCTAGCCGTTATGACCAATCCAAACTGACCTGTGACAATATATAAAACCTGCAATGGATAAATGAAATAGTGAAAGACAGTGGGTAAATGACTGTACTGTACATAAAAATTCCTCCCAAAAATCATCAAAACATTTAACTTTACCTGGTCATAAGTCTTGTCCACGCTGTCCTTTATTTGTCCTTCTGGCATGTGCTCTGGGTTGTCATCAGCTTAGTCTGTATCCTATTTGCCAAGTCCTTTAAGTTCACTTTCCCTGTACTCCACTGCGTCCTCCTGTTGCTCAGCTGTGTCTCCTGTCTCCTTCTCATCGTCCTCTTGCTGCAGCTCTACAGGTCTAATCTTGTTCTCCTGACCAGCTTCTCCTTGTATCTTTGAAGGATCGTATCAATATGTGTTTAAAATGTATTTTTCATCCATTTCCATGTCATCATCATTGATGTGAGGATCATCATTCTCTTGCTTATTTTCTATCTTTGTAGAATCCTGCTGAGATATGTCCTCACCGATTTCCTTCTTATTTAGATCTTTGTTCTCATGATCAGTGTCATCCTCTTGTTTCTGCTCTATTTCAGAGGCCTGCTGATTAGGAGTGCTGACGTTCACCTCACTCAGCTTCTCCTCATCCTCGTTACTTGAATCAGATTTGTAATCTTCTTCCATGTCTATATCAGCAGCCTCATGCTACATTGCCTTAATCTGAGCTTCAGCCTCAGCAGTGACTGTCTCTGCTTCCCCTTTGATGTCAGTGTTAGATTCAACAGGGTCTTGAGTATCATCTCCAACAAGGCCTGTTTCTTCCTCAGCATCCTCAGACACAACATCTGGTCATTTTGAAGCCTCGCCCGAACCTTCCTCCTCTGGCTGTTGTTCATACATTTTGACCTCAAGGGTTTTAGGCAGCTCCTCAGTGCGGATCTGAACAAGACTTTCCTCCTTTTGCTCTTTATCATCACCTAAAACACTTCCATAATCTGACAAGATTCTGGAGGCATCATCAATGCAGGGTGCAACTTCAAGCGTTTCCCCAGTATATGTTGTGGAAACAATTAGATTCTCTATTCCTTCCTCTTCTGGAACACCCCCTGAATTGTCAGTTGTTTCCTGTAGAATAGGTTCAGGGGATTCAGTTTGGGGTGGTGATAATCGTCCACTGATTTCAACCTTGAGCGATATTGAACTCTCCTGAGCATCAGCGAGATCTTTGAAGCCTTCACTGATGCCATCCTCTGCAGTGCCTTGTTCCTCGCACTCTTTTGTCCCTCTCAGTTCTTCAGCACATACAGTGGTGCGAAAGTATTCACCCCCCTTGGCATTTTTCCTATTTCGTTGCCTTACAACCTGGAATTAAAATAGATTTTGGGGGGTTTGTATCATTTGATTTACACAACATGTTGATTTACACAACATGCCTACCACTTTAAAGATGCAAAATATTTTTTATTGTGAAACAAACAAGAAATAAGACAAAAAAAACTGAAAACTTGAGCGTGCATAACTATTCACCCCCCTCAAAGTCAATATTTTGTAGAGCCACCTTTTGCAGCAATTACAGCTGCAAGTCTCTTGGGGTATGTCTCTATAAGCTTGGCACATCTAGCCACTAGAATTCTTGCCCATTCTTCAAGGCAAAACTGCTCCAGCTCCTTCAAGATGGATGGGTTCCACTGGTGTACAGCAATCTTTAAGTCATACCACAGATTCTACATCGGATTGAGGTCTGGGCTTTGACTAGGCCATTCCAAGACATTTAAATGTTTCCCCTTAAACCACTCGAGTGTTGCTTTATCAGTATGCTTACGGTCATTGTCCTGCTGGAAGGTGAACCTCCGTCCCAGTCTCAAATCTCTGGAAGACTGAAACAGGTTTCCATCAAGAAATCCCCTGTATTTAGCGCCAACCACCATTCCTTCAATTCTGACCAGTTTCCCAGTCCCTGACGATAAAAAACATCCTCAGATTATGATGCTGCCACCACCGTACTTCACTGTGGGGATGGTGTTCTCGGGGCGATGAGAGGTGTTGGGTTTGCACCAGACATAGCCTTTTTTTTTAATGGACAAAAATCTAAATTTAGTCTCATCTGACCAGAGTCTCCCACATGCCTTTTGGCGAACACAATGTTTGCTAATTTTTCCTTTAAGCAATGGCTTTTTTTCTGGCCACTCTTCCGTAATGCCCAGCTCTGTGGAGTGTACGGCTTAAAGTGGTCCTATGGACAGATACTCCAATCTCCACTGTGGAGCTTTGCAGCTCCTTCAGGATTATCTTTGGTCTCTTTGTTGCCTCTGATTAATTCCCTCTTTGCCTGGTCCGTGAGTTTTGGTGTCCGGCCCTCTCTTGGCAGGTTAGGGGTGTTGCAGACTCTGGGGTCTTTCAGAACAGGTGTATATATACTGAGATCATATGACAGATCATGTGACACTTAGATTGCACACTCCACATTTGAAAGTTCACCGAGTGAAACCTCCTCACTGGGCTCAAATGTGTCAATTTACAGATAAAATCAGATTTGCATACCACTTTGTCAGCTCTTTTGTCTCTTCCTTTACTTACTCTGTTCTTCAGCGTCTGCATCCATATCTGTGAGTTTATTGTCTGACACCTCTGAGGGATCTATTTGCATCGAAATATCATCTTTATCTGTGACATTGTCCATGTAATCTTTTCCTTGACTTTCAGTTCCCTGCACATCTTCAGAGACATCAAGGTTTGAGTTTGTGGGAGATGGAATCCCAACTGGCTCAATATTACCAGTTTCATGTTTTGTTTGAGATTCAGTCAGCTCACCCTTTTTTTCTGAGAATTCATAAATAATGATACAAATTATGGGTATAATAAAATAAGTATTCAAATGTACTGAATGTCAATGTTCTCTCTAGTAATCTACATCTCGGTCCTTATACATCCTGACTCCTTTGACAATGGTCTCTTCATCATCTTCTGACTCAGACTGGTCTCTTACTGCGGTTGTGCACATTGTGGCTCCCGTAATAATTTAGTAGAATATCAGGGTGCTTGCCTATTTCATAAAAACCCAGACCTTTTCCAGACTTTTCCCAAAGCTAATGAATGTACCTCAACCTTTCTCATTTGCAGCAAATACTGTGGGGAGGTGACTGATGTAGTTCTTGGGAGTGATGATTTCATGTCAGTCTTTTCCTTTCAGGAATTGAGAGGATTATTTTAGGCCTATAATATTTGTGTCGTTCCACCAATTTGGTGTCTTTTGGAGATGTGTAATTTGGCCTGTGTGCAACAGGGAGTAGCAATTGAATGCAAGCTTTACAAAAACATTTTAAATTTCAAAACATTTCTTGCCTGTCAATCTGTGTGTAACGGCTGTCGTCTTCCTCCTCGACCGAGGAGGATCATTTAGAAGGATCAGAGGACCAATGCGCAGCGTGGTAATTGTTCATCTTGTTTTAATAAAGGTGAACACTCAAAATAAAAAACAACAAAAGTGACAACCGAAACAGTTCTATCTGGTGCAGACACACAAAGACTGAAAACAACCACCCACAAAACAGGCTACCTAAATATGGTTCCCAATCAGAGACAACACAAAACACCTGCCTCTGATTGAGAACCATATCAGGCCAAACACAGAAATAGGAAAACATAGAAATACAAACATAGACTGCCCACCCCAACTCACGCCCTGACCATACTAAATAAAGACAAAACAAAGGAAATAAAGGTCAGAACGTGACACTGTGGGTAACAGGGTTGACGTGTTATGCTCGACCCGCTCAGTTTTCAACCACAAAACACCACAAAATGCCACAAAACAGTAGAACCAGTGCACCTGCTTTTACACTATGATTACACTCATGTTTAATGTTTCTTTAAAAATATATATTTTAAAAGGAATGGTTTCACCATATTAAAACAAGAGTTCAGTTCACATAACATGGTTGACCTTAAAAGTAGGGACAGGTGTAAACGAATCATTAACCACATGAAATAAATAATCATCTTCAGAAATGACTGTCAAAGAAACACAATAACAATAACTAACTATTTACAATGATGGCGAAAAAGGAAACATTTTGGGATTAAGTGGGTTAAAACTTCCTAGAAGTGACACAGGGTTGACAGAGTTTTCAAAATGCTGAATTTTGCATCTTTAGCAAGGATTTACTCATATAAAAAAACAGATTTATTGAATTCTCCACGTGTTCTATATTAAAGGGAACTTAATTTAATACTGTATAACAGGCTTTTAAAATGTAATATTGGTGCACAATTTCTATTTCTACTTAAAATAGGGAAGCAAAAAGCACTATTTTCGTGGAACAACACATTGGTGTCCTGTCAGGACACCATGATGAACATATTGCCTTTCCTTATCTATATTTTCCACAAGGTTTTTGTGTGCCTTTGCTAACCAAAAGCAACGTATGAACCTGTTCATTCATCATGAATTGTTTTTCTCACTATGGCAAAAACCCTTATGGTAACAAGCAATAAAACAACACGGCAATTGAGCCTAATTTATTTTCTCCATAAGACTTTTCTTGGTCTCTCTTGTCCTCTTCTTTCAATTAAATATGTGAAAAAAAAGCAGTCTGATGCTGTCCCTCTCCTTGGGTGTAGATAATGTACTGAGATGAGACTCACTCAGATATCTTCAGAGATGCATCGGCTGGATTGGTGTTGACTTGATTCAGTGAGTTCCCGTTTTAAGCAGAATATAGACAATTTAGCATGATATATTGATATTGCAAGAAAATATTTAACATTCAAGGCCCGGCAGTATCATATTTAGGTATACTTGCAACGCAAAGAACAACTCTAGATATCTTACATACTCATACTATTATATGATTGATTTAGCCTGCTCAAGAGCTTAAACGATTTAAGCTATCAACACAAAACCAACTTCCAAATGTCCAGACTGCCCCAAGTTGGATTGCTTGAGATAATATTTTTGATAGCATTTATACTTTTTGAACTACAACAATAATTCAATGAGCACCCAATGCATTTTAATGGCAAAAAAGGCCCATAGACTTGAATGGTAAAAGAATTATACAAATCTAGACCTATCTCCTACACTGTTTAAGCTATCAACACCAAACCAATGTTGAGATGTTCAGACTGGCCCAACTTAGAGTGCTTGCCAAAGATATTCGATACTATGTAACTTTTGGAACTATAACCTTTAAACGTTGCATAAATTTGAATGAGAACCAGAGGAATAGTGGTTGATATTCACAATGGTCCAGCTCCTATGTTAATTAAGTTACAAAACCAACTTTAAAACGTTCAGGCTATCCTAACTTCAAATTATCTAAAATCTTTATTAACTATAAGCACATAAATTGGCATACATTAGCATAAAATAACTCACCAACATAAACTCTTGAACCGTTCAAGCTAGACATCAAACCAACTATCACATGTTCAGGCTATCCTAACTTTCAATTCTTAAAAACTTGTATCAACTATAACTATATACATTTCTATAATTAGCATAAAATAACTCACCAACAGTAAATCTGGAACCGTTCAAGCTAGAGAAACTAAACCAACTATCACATGTTTGGGCTATCCTAACTTCCAATTCTTAAAAACGTAAAATCATATAAATGTGCAAACATTAGCATAAATGAACGTACCAATTGTAACTCTGGAACTGTTCAAGCTAGAGACACCAATCCAACTTTTACATGTTCAGGCTATTCTAACTTAAAATGATTTTAAATCATTGTCAACTATTTCTATAAACATTTTCATTATTAGTATGAAATAACTCAGAAACAGTAACTGTTGAACCGTTCAAGCTAACGGCACCAAAACCAACGTTCTCATGTGCAGGCTATCCTAACTTCAAATTCTTAAAAACGTTGATCAACTACGACTATACAAATTAGCATAAGAACACACCAACAGTGACTCTTGAACCATTCAAGCTAGAGGTACCAATCCAACTTTCAAATGTTCAAGCTATCCTATCCAATACATGTATCAATCAGCCAAATAATCAATCTTTTTTTTTTTTTTACATCTACCTACTTTTCCCCCCTTCAACTATAATCAGTCACTGCCACTACTAGTACTTATTTCAAAACCACAAATACTTTAAAACAAGCACAACCACATTTTCTTCAGGAAATGTACTTTTCTCGTTTAATACAGAATGACTATTTAGAAAGAAAGAAAGTTGACATCGTAGAATCTGTCCTCAAGCCTGGCACACCACTCTGCACGGTCCAAGCCACTCTCTAAAGAGAAAATGACAGAGGGTCTAATAAGTTAACATCAAAGTACAGTTTCATTCTGTCTGTCCATTCATTATTGGTATAATATGGCCAAAAATATAGCTACCTTCTCTTTCTTTGAGAAGAGCGGGGAAGTAAAATGCAGCAAAAGTGGGGATGTTCTTGGGCTGGTCTCGCAGGACCTCTCGAGCCAACCCCTCCAAGATATTGCCAAACCCACGTGGAAGCCGAAGGTGAGTGTTTGAGAAAGGCAGACATCTTCCTTGGTCAAACACAGGTCTGCTAACGCGTCACTGGAATTTGGACAGATAAAGAATATCTGCGTTACTTGCTTTGATATTACTTTTAAAATGTATTTATTTTGTCAACTTTATCCCGGTAAGAACTAACTAATGTTGTGAGATTAATTAACGTTAGCTAACGTTCTGCAGTGTACGATTGGATGCAGTGCTAGCAGGAGGCTGCTGCATGGAGAAATACAGATATCATTGAACATGACATTACCTTTAGCTAATGTTTTTGGCCTCAAACAGTTTCGCAAAACGTTTGTTTTGCATCAGCAACAGTTGATGCCAGAGTGTTGATGCTTGTTGCTAGGAAACAAGGCTCTAACTACGGCAACCAAAGAGGTTCAAACTGAGTGAGATACCAAATGACACATGAAACCACACCACGACACAAAAGTTTGACTTTATTGGATGAAAGTTATAGAAACAACTTGCTACAGTTAAAAACATGCAAACAAAACAGCCAAGGATGAATAATATAAGTACAGTGACAGTCATTTCTCACTTGCTCTCTCTTATTCCCTCTTTTATCATCTCCAGCCGCAATGGTTAAGAGTAGGTGATGACAGCGTACTCAGAGTTTGTGCTCATCTTCCTGGAGACCTCTCGGGGCTGGACATGCAGTCTATCAGCTGAGCGGGAGGCCTGCAGGTGGGACCTAGCTTCAGGGCCTGCCTCTTCTCTCCACCTCTGCAGGGGGGGACATGAAACACACAGGATTCCATTTCAGGTGAGATTCAAATAAAGTCTCAACCCGTGACTGTGGCTGCATTAGCCAATAATAGCCATTACACAACCTCCACTGACATATTACGTTGAATATGGTGAATGTCAGTAATATGGTCACATATGGTGACGTATGGTGGTGTTGATGTAAAATAATGCTGTGTGGTGTTGTAGAAGTTATAATAATAATAATAATAATAGATAATACATTTTATTTGTAGAGCGCTTTCCATTTCACACAGAACCCACAAAGCGATAGTTTCCAATCCTCACCTCTCTATGGTCCCCCGGTGCCAGGTAGGAGATCTGTGTGAGCTCAGGTGTGCTGGCCCCTCGCATAGTAATCATTATGTCAGCATAAGGAACCTCATGATCACTCTGGCAATCTGGGTCAAAACAGGAAATGCAATGTTTTGTACAGTAGATTTTCTTAGAATACACCCAGCTTAGCAACTGAAATGAATGGTACATTCCATTAGCTTACCAGCTGGAGTTATTCTCAGTGCCACTCTCTCACAATTAGTTAAGCATGCACCTATAAGATAAGTCATCTTATATTATATTAAGTAACCTATTAGAATTACAACATTGAGTGATCTGGTTGTTTCAGAAATGTCGTAATATTAAACAAATATTTACCTGTTGTCGGCCTTCCAACACTAGATCCTTCTCTTGATGTTGTGCTGATAAAAGACCAATGAACAAATTCCACATAGGAAGTCCACATAATAATTGCCAATGAAAAGTGTGTTAAAATGCCTTAGCAAACATGCCACATTGTATGAAAAAAACATACCCTGTACCGATAACAGCAGGTTTTCCTGAAATACACAAGAAATCGCATTAATTAAATATTACTGTAGTTATTAATTAATAACAACTTTGGAAAGTAGTGATCATATTTTACAACATTCAGATTCAGAAACTGGGCGTTCATAATTGAATTTACAACGCGTATACGCACCTTTGCAATATCGATTGCGGCTCATACATAAGTAGACAGCCACGGCTGCCAACACAGCAGCCACAATAACTGTCACTGTTGCCAACACTTTGACAACTGTGAATTCCTCTGTATTGAAGACAGCACAGAGACAATATTATTATTGAATCTCAGTTTGCAACTCATTCGTCATTGCCTCAAACGGGGGGTTACTTTTGTTGTTTGCAATACATTTAAACATGTTTCACAATTTCTTTTTAAGGAGTGGATTAGCAGCATTTTGTCTCACCATGATCTATTATTGAGTCTTCGTGGTTACTCAACGCTGTCACCGATACATCTAAAACACAGAAAATGGTAGACATCAGGATCAATTAAGCTAGTGAAATTTGATGGTTTGAGATTATTTTGTGCCTATGTCATTCAACAGCCTCAGAGCAATTAAATTAGACTATTACAGAAAATGAGATTTAGGCTGCGTCTCAAATGGCACCCTATTCCCTATATAGTGAACTTCTTTTGACCAAAGTCTCAGTAACAGATTCTCCTTTGAGACTTACCAGTATTGACCGTTGTGGCCGGGGCACTACGTCGACCTGGCAAAAGAAAAGACAATATCATTTAAAACAATTATCCAGTAATTACTGATGTATAAATGTATTCACTTTTGAACAGAATTAAGGTAATTAATTTGAACACAATTTGTTTTTAGAGGTAGAATGCACATGCTGTAAGAACTACAGTGTACAGTAGGGGTCATTTCAACTAGTTTTTGTCTACCTTGTGCCTGCAGTGATACCAAAACCTCTATCTTGCGTGATAAATGTTTGCTTTCGTGATCTTCAGAAAAGCAGGTGTAGTTGTACCGAAAATCTTCCGTGGACAGATGTGGAAAATACAATGGTAGTGTGCAGAGGTCACCATTCGTTGTACTATTTTTTGTTTCCCTTGGCCTAGGACAATGAGGACAGTCTGGGAGTTTGATCCAGTGGCCACGGACAAATCCAGATGAACAGTTGTAGATGCAGTTCAATACTAGAGGTTCTCCAACTGCTGCATAGATGACTTCATGCTGTTTCTCCAGGTCGATACAGGTTACTGAATCTGTAATGAAAAAGGCATAAATTGAGGCAACGATTCTTCAGTCAGTAGGCCTTGGATATAAATATATAGCTTGAGGACATTTGATCATCCTTGTGCCAGAAACCGAAAACACATCAAGTAAAACGTAGAGGGATTTATTTTACCTTGGTTTCCCAAAAGAAGCAGCAATGGCAAATGGGCTAAAATTAGCATCCTGTTCAAATTTGTCCAGATCCCCTATGTTTCAACTATATGAATAGGTTAGCTCTCGGAATTTGCTTGATTAAAAAATACACTTGCACCATTGGTGTCACAGTTGGTTGTGCCATCATATTGCAGTATGCACCAGGTAGAAGGTACAGGAAGTGGTGTTCAACAGGATGCCTGATAAAAGTGTTCTTAACTTTCCATTCAAACATCTGCTTTTGTAGATTTGGGTAATGGAAAGATCCATAGGAAACATTTTAATACGCATACTGAAATGCAATTGCATTCGTGTGGTGTTTTCGAGTATACCCATGTTTTTTAAAATGTATTTTAATGGTAATTCGTTGCTAGAGATCTTTTACAACTTTTTCTTTGAGTAAAGTACTTATTGATGTAATGTTAATGTATACATTCCACATTATATCCAATTACAGTTTTGTTTGGATACTTTATGTACTGTATGTAGCTGTTAACACAGATATTTAAATGTAAAGTACATGTACTAAATGGTTAAATATCTAAAGTATTTTTGTGAGCTTTATTAATACCACCTAAAACATGACAAAACTAGACCATTTTTAAAAGTCATTCATGTAGCCTTGTAGTACTGTGACTTACAATGTCTACTTCTTGATACTCACAAACAATAGTAGGCTTTGTGTTAACGCCTGCATTGCACGACTGCAGCTATAGATTTGCACAGCAATTCACCCTCTGCTGGGGAGTGAGAGACAAACAGGAAACATCCTACATTCATTTACCACAAGAAAAAGAAGAATGCATCATGTAACAAAATGTTGAATAATTATATTTTGTCAGTCTAACGTTGTTCTCTTCTGACTTGATGTTTGGTACTTTGCACAGTTATACAGTATACTGTCAACCTATGAGTGGTATTTAGGGTTGTTCTGTTGTACACAACCTCAACTCAAATCACCTATCAACACCAGCATGATATCAAAAAGATCAAACCCATGCATACAGTATTTTAACAGTGTTTTATTGAGTGTGTCGGGGACAAAATACACAAACTCTAGACACACTACATTTGCTGCTGCATTAGGCTGATAGTAACACTCAAATGTCTATTTACATTTTCAGCCCACAACCAAATCGATCCTTTCATTTAAGTGTTGCTGTGTAGGTTGTATTTTGGCTGTCTGTTTGTTTGTGCTGTTGGAAAGTAGGGAGAGGGAAAACGAGGCTTTTTCGAAGCACCAAAACAAATGAAACATTGTGCCCAAGTCGCCCGGCTTGGTGCATCAACTATTGATAAACCTATTGCAGTTTTTGTCACTGCGTTTGTTCCAATGCCTGGTGAGGAAGAGGATGATTGCATGTCTGAGTCTGAACTGCGTTAATAAACAGTAATTCATTACCCACTTTTTCACCTCGCCTTTACACTTAAGCTGTGGTTCATTTTAGGATCGTCCTGGGGGTGTAGGTTACCGGGGTTGTCACGGATGATATTCCACACTGTGACAGGCGTTGCATAATATCAGAAAGAAACCCGTGCACACAGAACTTAATTTGATTGATTATTGGCATCAACTTTCTTGAAACAAGACTTTTTAGTTTTCATACGCTGTCATCGGGAATCCTTGATTCCCTCCTCAAGAAGAATCAGTCCAGATCGAAAAAGAGGCCTTGACTGGCATAGCTTTCTAGACGCATTGCATTCACTTTGAAAGTGCAAGGTAACAGGAGAGCACGTTGAATACCATTATATGACTGACCAGGAGGCTCCTTGGAATCAGGTTGCATCATGGTTCACATTTCACTTTCAATGACTGAGGTCTCAGTTTCATCCTTTGGMTCAAAYGGCCTCATAYCCYTTTGAGTACACTGGGCGAACAGAGATACAGGTTAACGGGACAATGTGGAATTTATTTGACATTTTCTAAGAATGTATAAGTTGTATAGTGTTGGGTCTCTTCTGTTGGGTCTCTCAGCATTATGGATCAATCCTCTACTGAAACAACCTGCCYTTGCTTCAGGTATTTTCTCAAGTTGTTTTATATATTGTAGTACTTTACATGTAATACTTGTGTTCACTAAAAAGCTCCCTCACTTGATATACAGGGTACTGTGCAATACATTTATCACTTAAAAATAATAATTCAGTAACAGTAATAATTCAGTAAATAATGACTTTGTAACGAGACAAACTTATGAGTGAATTATGTTTTTTTTGTCTCTGACATTCATTCATGTAGGTCTCGTGGAAGTGAATCCTGATTTGGGCCTCAGTGTTGAGCAACAGCGTAGCCCATGTCCTGRGGGAACCTACTTTTCAGCAGAACTCTGTGTGGAGTGTCCCTCAGGATATTTGTGAGTACCGGACAACCTTTATTCTTTCAGTAACTCAATGTGTCAGCTTCCATTGTACTGTTCTGTTCATAAGACATAAGCAGATACTTATTATTTAAGTGTCAAAAAAGTCAATAAGTTAAGTAAAAGGTTAGAAAATGCTATATGATTTTCGTTATAGCTGTCTTGGAAATGTGTCTGCACCAAGGAGATGCCCGGCAGGACAGTACAACCACTACACAGGAAGAAGTAGCATTGAAGACTGCAAGGTATTATATGAATTTGTGCTATTCATCCATCATATGTGATATGCACTGTACATATACTCATACTATATCTATGATATTTCTCTGTCTGCTGTAGCCCTGTTTGCATGGTTTAGTTAGCACAGAGGACAGAGTAGACTGCAGACTTTGTCCTGCCGGGTTCCGTTGTGATCCAGCCACTGGGACGCTAGAACCATGCCCACCAGGACAGCACTCTCCAGAGGGACTCCTTCAGTGCCCGCCCTGTCCCTTTGGGTCTGTCTGCCCCAATGGATACCCTCAAAAGGTATAGGTTGTGGTATTTTGTTTTTCACTGCAGTTGATAATCTAACCATCACTTACAGTATATATGTGTGTGTTTTCGAAATAGTTTATATATATTATAAATGAAGATATTCATAGTTTGATCAGTGTGATGCAATCTTTAATGCACAAGGATGAGTAGGGTAAAGAGAAATCTGTGATTCTGTTTTCTTACCACTTTAGTGTGGACCTGGAGAGGAGCCCAACCCGAGCCAGACGGAATGCACATACTGCCCAGCAGGATTCTTCTCCACTCTGTGCAGTGCCCAGTGTCATCCGTGTCCAGCAGGCAAGTCACCAAGACAGTCGGTTATGGAAAAATAATTAAGTTATAAGTAGAAGCACAGAGTTTTCCCTGGTCAGGTCAGGAAAAACTCCTGGCCCTGTTCATGTATACTGGTGCAATCCTCTGCCTTTCCCTCAATGAAACGGTTCTGCCGAAGTCGGCTCCTCTCCTTGTTCGGCGGTCGACGTCACCGGCTTTCTAGCCATCGCCACTCCATTTTTCATTTATCCATTTGTTTTGTCTTGTTCCCTGCACACCTGGTTTACATTCCCCAATCACACTACATGTATTTATTCCTCTGTTTCYCCTCATGTCTTTGTGTGTGATTGTTTYGTGKTACGTGTCATTTTTGACCGCTATTTCTGGTGTGCATTTATTCCGTGTTTTATATCACGAGGTATGTTTATTTGTTTGTACTTTATTATTGTGACTGTTTGTGCGTTTTTGCACTTTGGCATATTGGATGGAGGTTTCGACGCAGTGGCGTCCGTCTGTTGGTTTCTCCTGCCTAAATAAAGTGTGCGCCTGTTCACAACTCTCTGCTCTCCTGCACCTGACTCCGCTCCCAGTACGCACACCATTGACAGGTTTCAATACAGACACCAGATTAGAGATACAGTTATTACCTTCTGGGCTAAGTTTTTCAAAAGATTTAATCCAGATGTGGTCCCTCCTTTCTAAATGAAGGGGGAACAAATTCAGATGGGGTGGAACAGGATTCAGACAACACAGGATCACGTTGATCTGGATAAAAAAGAAAAAAAGAAACGGCCACATATATTTTAGTGGAAGGATTGTACAATGCCGGATGGAWCATTTTATATGAGATCAACTGAAAGTCATTTCTCACCACTCCAGGGAGCTACTGCCCACAGAAAAGGACCTCCCAACCTTTGGCCTGTCTCCTTGGACAGTACTCCATGCCTGGCCAAACACAGTGCAGGAGCTGCAATGGGACCTCTCTATGTGGAGGCACTATGGTACCTCGCTGGAGTAGGACAGGGGCACAGCTAGCTCAGCGGTCTGTACAGCCTGCGCCCCACTGCCCTCCTGGGACACACATAAACAGTGAGGAGGGAGCAGCCTGCATCGTTTGTCCCATAGGTGAGGTCATTAGGTTTCCGTAAAATTCTGTAATAAAATACGTTACAGTTAGACTCCACTAATACTCTTTGATTTTAATATTTTGATTGACAGTGAACGGTATAAATGTAAATCTATAAATTGTATTCTCACAGGTCATTACTGTGTTGGAGGTGTTGCTTTGCCATGCCCAGCAGGAACCTATGGACCCAAAGAGGGCCTACAGAGGGTGAGGGACTGCCCCCCTTGTCCAGCAGGTAATCAGASCATCCTCAGGTCATCTCCACAGTGGGGATTCACTAAAGTAACGATACCAACATAAGTGTATAGTCGATGAATATAAAAGTTGTATCAGAGGCTGACTTTTATAAAAAATACAGTTGAAAAATGTATGTTTCCTGCTTCTTGTTTGATCTGCAGATATCTGCAGTGTTTGCGGTTTATGTTATCTTATGTGATGTTATGCCAATGGTATGGTATGTTTTGTGATGTTATGTGTGCTGTGCTCTGCTGTGCTTTGTTATGTCATGTCGTCTTATGTTGTTTCTATCGGCTGGAATGGATGAGTAATTGTAACACTTATAATTAATACTCTTTATCAGGGTTTTACTGTCTGGAAGGCAGCTCACGGAGACCGGGCTCCCTATTCATGTGTCCACAAGGGTATTACTGTGAGGAGGGCACAGAGACACCCCACGGGTCACCTTGCCCTGCTGGCACTGCCGGAGAACAACTGGGCCAGACAAGTAGGACAGCCTGCCGGAGATGTTCAGAGGGACGGTTCTGTCCTGCAGGTAAGGCACAGTACAAACACACTGCACTTAGCTACTGGAATGGAACATTATATACAGCACCAGTCAAAGGTTTGGACACACCTAATCATTCAAGGGAATTTCGTTATTTTGACTATTTTATACATTGTAGAATAACCCTGGTTTGAATCCAGGCTGGATCTCAACCGGCCGTGATTGGGTGTCCCATAGGGCACCGCACAATTGGCCCAGCGTCGTCCAGGTTTGGTCGGTGTAGGCCGTCATTGTAAATAAGAATTTGTTCTTAACTGACTTGCCTAGTTAAATGAATTAATAAAAGTAAAAAACAGTGAAATAACACATATGGAATCATGTAGTAACAAAAAAAGTGTTAAACAAATCAAATATATTTTATATTTTTCAAAGTAGCCACCCTTTTCCTTGATGACAGCTTTGCACACTCTTGGCATTCTCTCAACCAGCTTCACGAGGAATGCTTTTCCAACAGTCTTGAAGGAGTTCCCACATATGCTGAGCACTTGTTGGCTGCTTTTCCCTCACTCTGCGGTCCAACTCATCCCAAACCATCTCAATTTGGTTGAGGTCAGGCGATTGTGGAGGCCATTTCATCTGATGCAGCACTCCATCACTCTCCTTGGTCAAATAGCCTTTACAGGGAAAGGGGGATAACTAGTCAGTTGTACAACTGAATGCCTTCAACTGAAATGTGTCTTCTGCATTTATCCCAACCCCTCTGAAACAGAGAGGTGCAGGGGGCTGCCATAATCAACATCCACGTCTTCGGCACCCGGGGAACAGTGGATTAACTGCCTTGCTGATGGGCAGAATGACAGATTTTTACCTTGTCAGCTCGGGGATTCGATCCAGCAAACTTTCAGTTACTGGCACAATGCTCTAACCACTAGGCTACAGCCTGGAGGTGTGTTTTGGGCCATTGTCTTGTTGAAAAACAAATGATAGTCCCACTAAGTGCAACCCAGATGGGATGACGTATCGCTGAAAAAGGCTGTGGTAGCCAATCAAAACAAACCCACACTATCACACCTCTTCCTCCACACATGCAGAGATCATCCGTTCACCTACTCTGCGTCTTACAAAGACACGGCGGTTAGAACCAAAAATCTCAAATTTGGGCTCATCAGACCAAAGGACAGATTTCCACCAGTCTAATTAACTTTTAACAAGGCACACCTGTTAATTGAATAGTAAAGAATAGTAAAGCCCCCTTTACTGACTCAAATAACCGACCAATCAGCCTGTTACCAACCCTTAGTAAACTTTTGGAAAAAATTGTGTTTGACCAGATACAATGCTATTTTACAGTAAGAAATGAACAACAGATTTTCAGCATGCTTATAGGGAAGGACACTCTACAAGCACAGCGCTTACACAAATGACTGATGATTGTCTGAGAGAAATTTATGATAAAATGATTGTGGGGGCTGTCTTGTTAGACTTCAGTGCAGCTTTTGACATAATTGATCGTAGTCTGCTGCTGGAAAAACGAATGTGTTATGGCTTTACACCCCGTGCTATAATGTGGATAAATAGTTACTTGTCTAACAGAACAAAGAGGGTGTGCTTTAATGGAAGCCTATCAAATATAATCCAGTAAGAATCAGGAATTCCCCAGGGTAGCTGTTTAGGCCCCTTGCTTTTTAAAATTTTTACTAACGACATGCCATTGACTTTGAGCAAAGCCAGAGTTTCTATGTATGCGGATGACTCAACACTATACACGTCAGCTACTACGGCGACTGAAATGACTGCAACACTCAACAAAGAGCTGCAGTTAGTTTCAGAGTGGGAGGCAAGGAATAAGTTAGCCCTAAATACTTCTAAAACTTAAAGCTTTCTATTTGGAACAAAACACTCACTAAACCCTAAACCTCAACTAAATCTTGTAATTAATAATGTGGAAATTGAGCAATTTGAGATGACTAAACTGCTTGGAGTAACACCAGATTGTAAACTGTCATGGTCAATACATATTGATGCAGTAGTAGCTAAGATGCGGAGAAGTCTGTCTATAATAAAGGGATGCTTTGCCATCTTAACAACACTATCAACAAGGCAGGTCCTACAGGCCTTAGTTTTGTCGCACCTTGACTACTGTTCAGTCGTGTGGTCAGGTGCCACAAAAAAGAACGTAGAAAAATTGCAATTGGCTCAGAACAGTGCAGCACAGCTGGCCCTTGGATATACACAGGGAGCTAATATTAATAGTATGCATGTCAATCTCTCCTGGCTGAAAGTGGAGGAGATATTGACTTCATCACTACTTTTATTTATGAGAGGTATTGACATGTTGAATGCACTGAGCTGTCTATCTAAACTACCGGCACATAGCTCGKMCACCCATGCATACCCCATAAGACATTCCACAAGAGGTCTCTTCACATTCCCCAAGTCCAGAACAGACTATGTGAGGCACACAGTACTACATAGAGCCATGACTACATGGAACTCTATTCCCCAACAAGTAACTGACGCTAGCAGTAAAATTTGATTTAAAAAACAGATAAAAAACACCTTATGGAACAGCGGGGACTGTGAAGCAACCACAAACATTGGCACAGACACATGCATACAACACACACACACACACACACCACACACACACCACACACACACACACACACACACACACACACACACACACACACACACACACACACACACACCACACACACAACACACACAACACACCACACACACACACACACACACACCACACACACACACACACACACACACACAACACGATACATACGCACTTACATACACATGGAATTTAGTACTGTAGATATGTGGTAGGGGCCTGCTGGCACACAGTGTGTTGTGAAATCTGTGAATGTATTGTAATGTTTTAAAATATAAACTGCCTTGATTTTGCTGGACCCCAGGAAGAGTAGGAAGGAATAATAAATACAAACAAATTGAAATGCATTCCAGGTGACTACCTCATGAAGCTGGAAGGCAAAGGGTGGCTACTTTGAAGAATCTAAAATATACTTTTTTGTTTACTACATGATTCCATATGTGTTATTTCATAGTGTTGATGTCTTCACTATTATTCCACAATGTAGAAAATAGTACAAATAAAGAAAAACCCTGGAATGAGTAGGTGTGTCCAAACTTTTGACTGGTACTGTATATTGCAGAAATATATCTGTATCTATCTATTACAAATATATTTCAGATGTTTAAACAAATAATAAAATGTAGTGTACTGTACCGAAGTCTGAGAGTTGTTTTATTTAAACAGTACATAAAACTATGTTGTCGGCTGTTCTTTGAAGGGTTGTTATCATCCTTTTTGTTTTTTGTGGCAGGCTCTGCAGGCCATGGCTTGCCCTGTGCCCGTGGGAGGTTTTGCCCAGCTGGCACACTGGAGGAAGTGATATGCCCAAGGGGTACCTTTACTCCTCACCAAGGGGCTCTAAGTAAGGCATCACTTGCTTCATCTCTTTAACTATACTGAACAACAAAACATTACACAACAAAGTGTTGTTCCCATGTTTCAGAAATGTTCCATTCGCACAAGAAACGTATTTCTCTCAAATTTTGTGCACAAATTAGTTTACATCCCTGTTAGTGAGCATTTCTCCTTTGCCAATATAATCCATTCACCTGACAGGTGTGGCATATCAAGAAGCTTAACAGCATGATCATTACACAGTTGCACCTTGTGCTGGGGACAGTAAAAGACCACTCTAAAATGTGCAGTTTTGTCACACAACACAATGCCACAGATGTCTCAAGTTTTGAGGGAGCGTGCAATTGGCATGCTGACTGCAGGAATGTCCACCAGAGCTTTTGCCAGAGAATAAAATGTTAATTTATCTACCATAAGCCGCCTCCGACGTCGTATTAGAGAATTTCACAGTACGTCCAACCGGCCTTACAACCGCAGACCATGTGTAAACCACGTCAGCCAATTTCTGCACAAACTGTAAGTGACCGTCTCAGGGAAGCTCATCTGCATGGTCTTCGTCCTCACCAGGGTCTTGACCTGACTGCAGTTTGGCGTCGTAACCGACTTCAGTGGGCAAATGTTCACCTTCGATGGCCACTGGTACGCTGGAGAAGTGTGCTCTTCATGGATGAATCCCGGTTTCAACTGTACCAGTCAGATGGCAGACAGCTTGTATGGCATCGTGTGGGGGAGTGGTTTGCTAATGTCAATGTTGTGAACTGAGTGCCCCATGGTGGCGGTGGGGTTATGGTATGGGCAAGCTTACGCTACGGACAACGAACATTGCATTTTATCGATGGCAATTATGAATGCACAGAGATACCGAGACGAGATCCTGAGGTCAATTGCCGTGCCATTCATCCACCACCATCACCTCGTGTTTCAGCATGATAATGCATGGTCCCATGTCTCAAGGATCTGTACACAATTCCTGGATGCTGAAAATGTCACAGTTCTTCCCTGGCCTGCATACTCACCAGACATGTCACCTATTGAGCATGTTTGGGATGCTCTGGATCGACGTGTATGACAGTGTGTTCCAGTTCCCGCCAATATCCAGCAACTTCGCACAGCCATTGAAGAGGAGTGGGACAACATTCCACAGGCCACAATCAACAGCCTGATCAACTCTATGAGAAGGAGACGTGTCGCCCTGCATGAGTCAAATGGTGGACTGATTTTCTGATCCACGCCCTTACCTTTTTAAAGGTATCTGTGACCAACAGATGCATATCTGTATTCACAGTCATGTGAAATCCATAGATTAGGGCAGAATTAATTTACTTCAATTGACTGTTTTCCTTATGAACTGTAACTGTAACTGAAATTGTTGCATGTTGTGTTCATATTTTTGTTCAGTATATAACTACAACACAATTATAGATGATAACAGGTATTTATTATGAATCCTCAAAAAATTATGTGATGCCCTACTCATGATAACATGATCAGGAAAAATGTAGGTCCCTAGAACAACAAGTCTTTAACATCTTTAGGTGTGAAGGACTGTTTAAGATGCCCAGCTGGCTTTTACTGCCCAGAGGGTACCCGTGACCCCATGCCTTGTCAGCCGGGCACATTTAACCCCCTGGAAGGGCAGGATGAGACTACTGACTGCAGGGAGTGCTACCCGGGCAAGGCCTGCACACAAGTAGCCCTGAAGGCTCCGGATGTAGACTGCATGCAAGGGTAACTCTTTCTGACAGTTAACAGGTTGAAAATATAATGTCGTCTAGCAGCTATACTTCTGACAATACTGTACATGTGTTCTTACTTAGGTTCTGTTTCTTATCTTTTTGCAATCCTGGTCGATTTGTTTTGGGAATGTGAATCCCTTGAATTGTATAAAATAATAATATGGCTATAATATATTATAATTCTCAACATACTAGCCCAACTTACTTTTTTGTCTCTTTTAGATTTGTCTGTCCTCCTGGATCTTCCAGACCCAATGCTCTGACAAATGCCTGTCCACCGGGGACCCTTAGCAACCGCACTGACCTAACTGACCCTGCTCAGTGCCAGCGCTGCCCTGCGCGATATGCCTGTCTACGAGGTGCAACTCTATCTGCTYGTCAATTAGCTAGCTTGTTAGCTTGCATATTCCTTTGCTCCAGCTTCATATACGTTATGCTAACTACAGTGCGTTGACCCATGGCTACATTTGAAATGACAAAATGTGTCACCAGCTGCATACTTTTGTATTGTCCTACACAGGTACAGGAGGTTCTCAGAGGCCTCCTCTCTCCTGCTTTCCCGGGCATTACTGCCCACCTGGAACCATGTTTCCTACCCAGCACAAGTGCCCAGTGGGCACGTGGAGTGAGCGCAGTGGGCTGGAGGCAGAGGGTGAGTGCCGCCCATGTCCACGTGGCTGGTACTGCCTGGCTGGGGTGTGGGGGCCGACTGGGAGGTGCAGCTCTGGACATTACTGCCCTGAAGGTAAGGACTGAAACACATCCATAGGAGACAAGAGTAGAATTTAGTAGAATAGAAGCCCCTATTCTGAGTAGATATTTTCAATAGAAATATACAGTATATATCGATAATGAGGAAGCCATGTCTTTTATATATACTGTATATATATATATACATATATACAGTACCAGTCAAACACACCTACTCTACATTGTAGAATAATAGTGAAGACATCACAACTATGTAATAACACATGGAATAATGTAGTAACCAAAAAAAGTGTTAAACAAATGAAAATATATTTTATACTTGAGATTCTTCAAAGTAGCCACCCTTTGCCTTGATGACAGCTTTGCACAATCTTGGCATTCTCTCAACCAGCTTCAACTGGAATGCTTTTCCAACAGTCTTGAAGGACTTCCCACATATGCTGAGCATTTGTTGGCTGCTTTTCCTTCGCTCTGCAGTCTATCTTATCCCAAACCATCTCAATTGGTTTGAGGTCGAGTGATTGTGGAGGCCATATTATCTGATGCAGCACTCCATGACTCTCTTTCTTGGTAAAATAGCCCTTAAAAAAGCTTGGAGGTGTGTTGGGTCATTGTCCTGTTGAAAAACAAATGATAGTCCCACTATGCGCAAACCAGATGTGATGATGTATCGCTGCAGACTGCTGTGGTAGCCATACTGGTTAAGTGTGCCTTGAATTCTAAATAAATCACAGACAATGTCACCAGCAAAGCACCATCACACCTCCTCCTCCATGCTTCACGGTGGGAACCACACATGCAGAGATCATCCGTTCACCTACTCTCCGTCTCACAAAGACACAATGGTTGTGTCTCAAATCTGGACTCATCAGACCAAAACAAAGATTTCCACCTGTCTAATGTCCATTGCTCGTGTTTCTTGGCCCAAGCAAGTCTCTTCTTCTTATTGGTGTCCTTTAGTAGTGGTTTCTTTGCAGCAATTCGACCATAAAGGCCTGATTCACACAGTCTTCTCTGAACAGTTGATGTTGAGATGAGTCTGTTAAAACATTTATTTGGGCTTCAATTTCTGAGGCTGGTAACTCTAATGAGCTTATCTGCAGCAGAGGTAATTCTGGGTCTTCCATTCCTGTGGCGATCCTCATGAGAGCCAGTTTCATCATAGCGCTTGATTGTTTTTGCAACTGCACTTGAAGAAACTTTCAGTTCTTGAAATGTTCTGTATTGACTGACCTTCATGTCTTAAAGTAATGATGGACTGTCATTTCTCTTTGCTTATTTGAGCTGTTCTTACCATAGTATGGACTTGGTCTTTTACCAAATAGGGCTATCTTCTGTATACCACCCCTACCTTTTCATAACACAACTGATTGGCTCAAACCCATTAAGAAGGACATATATTTCACAAAGTAACTTTTAAGAAGGCACACCTGTTAATTGAAATGCATTCCAGGTGATTACCTCATGATGCTGGTTGAGAGAATGCCAAGAGTGTGCAAAGCTGTCATCAAGGCAAAGGGTGGCTATTTGAAGAATTTTAAATATAAAATATATATTCATTTGTTTAACACTTTTTTTGTTTACTACATGATTCCATATGTATTATTTCATAGTTTGATGTCTTCACTACAATGTAGGAAATAGTTCAAATAAAGAAAAAGCCTTGAATGACTAGGTGTTCTAAAACATTTGACCGGTAGTGTATATGTAAATTATTTGATGGTCCGACCGCATTCTGTTCCCTATCAACACTTTTTAAGCTTTTGGTGCCAGCGAGAATTACATAAGAAAGTAGTGAAGACGACTAGCTTAATTGAGCCTCCGCCATTTATATCTCACTAGGTCAGGATTTTTTACTCTCCATATATCCACTAGTTCCAATATATCCATGATATTCGTTATTTCCTTAAGTGCATGAGGGTGATAGTTTGTAGTGTGATTTCCTTTACGGGTTATTGAATTATTTAAAACCGTATTATAATCTCCCACCATAATAATAGAGTCTTGTATTGCTTGTAGTCCTGATTAATTATGATATATATTTTCAAAGAAGCATGGTTCATCATTATTTGGACTGTATAGATTAATGATCCAAATCTGTTTATGGTCCAATAATATTTTTAAATGAATCCAGCTACCTTGTGGATCTGTTAATTAATATCATTACCCCTTTTGAGTTCCTTTTCCCACACAAGTTCATCTTAAATTGTTAAATGAGTTTCCTGTAAACAATAAATATTATATTCCTTCTCTTTTAGCCAGGTAAATATTGATAGTCTTTTCTTATTATCTGGTGAGCCATTACAATTATACAATGCCTTGGCATTTTTCCTATTTTGTTGCATTACAACCTGTAATTTAAATTGATTTTCTTTGGATTTCATGTAATGGACATACACAAAATAGTCTAAATTGGTGAAGTGAAATGAAAAAAATTACTTGTTTCAAAAAATTCGTACAAATTTTTAAACGAAAAAGTGGTTGCGTGCATATGTATTTACCCCCTTTGCTATGAAGCCCCTAAATAAGATCTGGTGCAACCAATTACCTTCAGAAGTCACATAATTAGTTAAATAAAATCCACCTGTGTGCAATCTAAGTGTCACATGATCTATCATATGATCTCAGTATATATACACATGTTCTGAAAGACCACAGAGTCTGCAACACCCCCAAGCAAGGGGCACCACCAAGCAAGCGGCACCATGAAGACCAAGGAGCTCTCCAAGCAGGTCAGGGACAAAGTTGTGGAGAAGTACAGATCAGGGTTGGGTTATAAAAAAATATCCGAAACTTTGAACATCCCACGGAGCACCATTAAATCCATTATAAAAAAATTGAAAGAATATGGCACCACAACAAACCTGCCAAGAGAGGGCTGCCCACCAAAACTCATGGACCAGGCAAGGAGGGCATTAATCAGAGAGGCAACAAAGAGACCCAAGATAACCCTGAAGGAGCTGCAAAGCTCCACGGTGGAGATTAGAGTATCTGTCCATAGAACCACTTTAAGCCGAACACTTCACAGAGCTTGGCTTTACAGAACAGTGGCCAGAAAAAAGCCTTAAATAAAAAAAATTGCCAACACGTTTGGTGTTTGCCAAAAGGCATGTGGGAGACTCCCAACATATGAAAGAAGCTACTCTGGTCAGATGAGACTAAAATTGAGCCTTTTGGCCATCAAGGAAAACGCTATGTCTGGCGCAAACCCAACACTTCTCATCACCCCGAGAATACCATCCCCGTGTTTTTCTTCGGCAGGGACTGGGAAACTGATCAGAATTGAAGGAATGATGGATGGCGCTAAATACAGGGAAATTCTTGAGGGAAACCTGTTTCAGTCTTCCAGAGATTTGAGACTGGGACGGAGGTTCACCTTCCAGCAGGACAATGACCCTAAGCATACTGCTAAAGCAGCACTCGAGTGGTTTAAGGGGAAACATTTAAATGTCTTGGAATGGCCTTGTCAATGCCCAGACCTCAATCAAATGAGAATCTGTGGTATGACTTAAAGATTGCTGTACACCAGCGGATCCCATCCATCTTGAAGGAGCTGGAGCAGTTTTGCCTTGAAGAACGGGCAAAAATCCCAGTTGCTAGATGTGCCAAGCTTATAGAGACATACCCCAAGAGACTTGCAGCTGTAATTGCTGCTATAGGTGGCTCTACAAAGTATTGACTTTGGGGGGGTGAATAGTTATGCACGCTGAAGTGTTCTGTTTTTTTGTCTTATTTCTTGTTTGTTTCACAAGAAAAAATATTTTGTGTCTTCAAGGTGGTAGGCATATTGTGTAAATCAAATGATACAAACCCCCCAAAAATCTATTTTAATTCCAGGTTGTAAGGCAACAAATAGGAACAATGCCAAGGGGGTGAATACTTTCGCAAGCCACTGTAACTGGCTATACTTATTTCACTATTTACCATAATGATATACAAGATTCAATTATATTTATCATAATATACTGTATGTTTTGTAAACTTACCATTAAAAAGAACCATAATGAATGAGTGTTCATATACTGTAGCTGTACCATGATATTTGCACTTACTAAGTAAACCTCCAATTGTTCTCCACTATTCCACCCACTAAAACCTCCACGCATCCCAAGTTGGGTTGTCGTCCAAGTGACTGGCATACCACCCCTGTCCACCTGGATCCTAGGGCCTTTGAGAGATTGGGACCTATCCTTGAAAAAGAGCACAGAATGCCACCCACAGAACTGAAGCAGATTAACTGCCAAAAGCATTTGCAATGCCATCACCTCAATTGTGTTGTATACATTTATAAAAAAATATCTATATATAAAAAAATCTTCCATATCTTTATTTATTTTCACAATTAACAAATAATATGCGAGTAATGTAGGCACTTCATATGAATTATTGTTACCTATAACCAGGATTGTTACCTATAACCAGGATTGTTACCTATAACCCGGATTGTTACCTATAACCAGGATTGTTACCTATAACCCGGATTGTTACCTATAACCAGGATTGCCATTACAAAAATGACATTTTTGGCAAGCAATTATTATTTTGGCAAACAATTATTGTGATTCATCCTAGATTGTCCCGGACATCATTACCCCATAGCAACAGATGTGTGATACACCCACACACACACACACATACACACTCCCCACCCTTCCCCCACAAACAACCACAAGCTCAGATGTACAACAGTTGTTGCAACCCCAAGCCCAACTCAAGAGAAGACTTGATGTGCGAATGCATATACAGTTGTAGCTGTTTGAGAAGGCATGCAAAATTGAGCCAGAATGGGGAGATTTGATTAACCAATGTCAAGGCTTAGCTGATGGAGATCAAATACACCCCTTTCCCCTGAAACACACACACGCTGGTCTCCCTTTGTGACAATTTTCCCAAGCATCTCTGTGCAGTCAGAACTTCTGATTAATTTGTGCCACCAGGGCCACGATAATTTGATTATCCGAGTGTGATCCCCTCCCCATTGGTTAGAGCAGCTAGTGTTGGAAGCCATGTCTTGCATCTGTACTCTTGTCCCCAGGAACAACGTATGGCACACAGTTTCCCTGCCCCCCTGGCACCTACAGCACCAAGATGGGCAACGGACAAAGAGAGGACTGCCGCTTCTGTCCTGGAGGGTCGTACTGTCCGGAGGGCACCTCCAAGCCTACACCCTGTCCACCGTAAGAGATGATGATGATGATGATGATGATGATGATGATGATGATGAATACATGATGGTGAAGATGAATGATTTGAAGGACAAGAAGGAAGATAATGGGGATGATGCTACAAGTCATTTACTGCTGTTTCCGGTCTCTTCTAGCTCGACATTTCGCAGTCTGAAAGGAGGGCAGAGCCTGGAGGATTGCTCTGTGTGCCCAGCAGGCTATTTTTGTCCCCTCCCAGCCACCGTCAGCCCCAGAGCGTGTGGAGCTGGCAGTTACTCTGTAAGGCCCAGTTCACAACATGACRTCCACTTTGAGTGGTGAACTGACTGCAAGACAATCAGAAATATAAATGTTTTTCAGGCTTTATCTCATAAACCACTCTGATTGCCCTATTTTAATACGAAGGTCGACATGTTCCTTTTCTAATCGCTTGGGCACCAAGTATCTTAAAAAGTAGCTCTTATCAGTAAAACAATATGTTTTTACGTTTTGGTTCATTCTTAAGGGCAAGCGATATCTGATCTTTCACTTTCATTAACTCATTAAGGTTTGTGTGTGAATTCTACGATCCAAGGTTACAAATGTGTATAACCCTAGAGTACTGTACCTACTGCCACCCAGACTCAACCCTGAATATGCTTAACGTATACATTTCCCCTTTTCTTTTCTCGCTCTCTTTTCTTTCTTTTCTTTTATTCAGGACGAGGGCTCGGTGGAGTGCTTCCCCTGTCTGCAGGGCCACTACTGCAGTAACGAGACGACCAGCGAGGAGGCCATGCTGAGTGTCATGGTCTGYCCTCCAGGYTTCCTGTGTTCCCAGGGCCTGGCCAGAGAGCCCCAGAGATCTGCCATCCTCTGCCCCCGAGGCTTCTACTGCCCGGGGGGAGGCATCGTGAGTCGGTCTCTGTCAGATTCAGRTTTAGAAGATCTTTATTGCCACATTACTGGGCAATTTGGTTACAACAGAATAAAAACATCTAACATAATTAAAAACAGCAAACAGAGAAAACATAACCCATCAATACAGATAAGACTTTAAAAGGTGCAAAAGTCTTAAGGCAAGTCAAAAGTGTGAGTCAATGAAAGTGTTTTTACAGGTAGAACACAGGGTCGTGGTCATTCAACGGTTTGTTCAGATTGTGACGTTTGCCCTCTGTGTTATTGAAGGACCCAAACCCCATTCCGTGTCCGAACGGAACCTTCAGCAGGGAGCCTGGGCTGCGTGACCTCACAGAGTGCACAGGGTGTCCCGTGGGGAAATTCTGCTACACCCAGCAGCCAAAGGAGCAGCCTATAATTGAGCCAGTAAGTTATTGTTATGTCCAAACACAAGTATTCCCTTATTGGCCCTCTCTCTCACAATGCCCATCTCTTGTTGAGACTTGTACTGTATGTGCCCCAAGGCACCAAAAGGAAAAAGTATAAGTCATTCTTCACTTCTTCTTTTTCCCCTTTATGTTTTTGTCTTTTTCCTGGTCTTTTTTGCCACCCTTTCATTGAACATGGTTGTRTTTCAGACAGGGAGCTGCCCTAAYGGCCATTACTGCCCTCTGGGTACTGGGTATCCATACACGTTCCCCTGCCAGTCTGGCTTCTACAGGAACAACTCTCACGGTCACCATGGGGACGTGTGTGTACCATGTCCAGCCAGGTACTACTGTGCCAGTCCAGGAACATCCACACCCACTGTCTGCCCTCAGGTAGGACTACGACTCACTATTTTCATTCATTATTTAATCCAAACACTTTTTAGATTGACAGAACTGTCAACATTGACAGTGACACAGATACTTCATTGTAAGACGTCATTGTAAATAATCATTTGTTCTTAACTGACTTGCCTAGTTAATTAAATAAAGATTAAATAAAAAAATGTAAAATTAAATTGTACAATATGTTCTATTTCTACATTTTATATGACAAAATGTAAAATGTATATTTTGATATTTTATATTATTATAGGGTTTCTATTGTTCTGAGGGAAGCACTGTTCCAGAGCCGTGTGAAAAGGGCACGTACAGTTCCCGTCCTGCCCTCAGTGATGTGTCAGAGTGCGCTCCCTGTGGCGGGGGCCGGTACTGCAGTGGAGTAGGAAGGACTGAGCCCTCAGGAGACTGTGGAGARGGCTTCTACTGCAGGGAGAGAGCCACGTCAGCAGTAAGAAAATGTTTTCGATCATCATCGTGGCTTCACTGGCCTTACACGTAAACTCGTCCTACTGTAAAGACAAGGATCTAAAGATGAAGAAATCCTTAAAACAAAAGAACATTCTGAAAATATCCTTTACCAGAAATGATGCATTTAGAAGATGTAAGTTAAATGATCTCCTGTGTCCTGGTGTGTTTTCTGTCTTCCGCAGACCCCAACTGATGGGCCAACTGGAGGCTTGTGTCCAGCAGGAAGTTACTGCCCCYCAGGCTCTCCCTACGCCTCCCCCTGCCCTGCAGGCACCTTTAGCAACAGCACAGGCCTCCGCAACTCCCAGCAGTGTGTTGACTGCCCACCTGGGTAAGAACTCATAGTTAGACCCTGGAGTTTTTCCCAGTCWGGTCACATGGTCAGAAACACTCCTAGCCCCATCTATTATCGAGATCTGATTCAGCTGTACTTTTTARTGTTGTCATATGAAATGTGTAGAAAAGCACCCACTGTCTATATCAYCATTAATGTGTTTCTTGGTGTTAGGTCCTATTGTTTAGGTTCAAATAACACCTCTCCAACTGGCCTGTGCTCTGCTGGTTACTACTGTACGGGTGGCTCTGCATCGCCTGCTCAGAATGAGGTTGAGGAGGGTCACTATACCCTGGAGGGGGCCGTGAGACCTGAGYCCTGTCCCCTTGGCACCTTCCAACCGGTACAGTACATATAAAACCATGTAGGGAATGCGTGCTCTTTARGATGCCACGCAGTCTACTGACAAAGAAGGAAATTTACTATTTCGTATGTACAGTATTTCCATGTTTTTTTCTCCTTCAGGGTAGAGGCTATTCATCATGTTTGGAGTGCCAGAGAGGCAGGCTGTGTAACCAGACAGGCATGTCCCAGCCTGGACTCTGTCCCACAGGACACTACTGTCCCCCTGGATCTGCTGGGGCTCACCCCTGTCCTCCAGTGAGTAGCCTAGGACTTGACCTCTGGTGCTGCTACCATGTTGTGTTGCTACCATGTTGTTGTCATGTTGTGTTGCTACCATGCTGTGTTGTCATGTGTTGCTGCCTTGCTATGTTGTTGTCTTAAGTCTCTCTTTATGTAGTGTTGTGTTGTCTCTCTTGTCGTGATGTGTGTTTTGTCCTATATTTATATATATATATATATATATATTAATCCCAGCCCCCGTCCCCGCAGGAGGCATTTTGGTAGGCCGTCATTGTAAATAAGAATTTGTTCTTAACTGACTTGCCTAGTTAAATAAAGGTTTAATAMAATTWWAAAATAAAATGTTTATCCGTTTTAATAGATTTTATTTCGGTKTGTGTGTATTTGCGTATGTGTGTGTATACAATCGTGTATGTGTGGTGTGCGTGTGTGTAGGGCTCCTATGCAGATCAACCAGGTAGAGAGGAGGTGCAGCACTGCAGCCCCTGTGATGCAGGCTGGTTCTGCAGGAGGACTGGTCTCTCTGCCCCTCAGGGTCTCTGTGATCCTGGTTTCTACTGTACCTCAGGGGCCACCACCTCCACCCCGGTAACTAGCRTACATATCTAATACACGTCACCCAGTTGGATGTCGTTTGAATGTCGTCAACAGTTCAGTTGGCTTTTCATAGCCAAGCATATTCAGGGGTCGAGACAGCAAGTGCGGTACAGAGATAGAGAGATAAGGGGGGCACCCCTCTTAGGAGCGGCATGGCGTGACGCACCCCTCCTAGGAACGGCATGGAAGAGCACTAGTAAGCCAGTGACTCAGACCCCGTAATAGGGTCAGAGGCAGAGAATCCCAGTGGAGTGAGGGGRGCCGGCCAGGCAGAGACAGCGAGGGCGGTTCGTCACTCCAGTGCCTTTCCGTTCACCTTCGCACCCCTGGGCCAGACTGCACTCCGGACCCACTGAAGAGATGAGTCTTCATTAAAGACTTAAAAGTCGAGACYGAGTCTGCGTCTCTCACATTGATAGGCAGACCATTCCATAAAAATTGAGCTCTATAAGAGAAAGCCCTGCCTCCAGCTGTTTGCTTATAATTCCTAGGGACAACAAGGAGGCCTGCGTCTTGTGACCGTATCGTRYGTGTAGGTATGTATGGCAGGACCAAATTGGAAAGATGGGTAGGAGCAAGTCCATGTAATGCTTTGTAGGTTAGCAGTAAAACCTTGAAATCCGCMCTAGACTTAACAGGAAGTGTAGAGAGGCTAGCACTGGAGTAATATGATCGAATTTGGTTCTAGTCAAGATTGTAGCAGCCGTATTTAGCACTAACTGAAGTTTWTTTAGTGCTTTATCCRGGTAACCGGAGTGTAGAGCATTGCAGTAGTTTAATCTAGAAGTAACAAAAGCATGGATTAGATTTTCTGCTTAATTTTTGGAMCAAAAGTTTCAGATTTTTGCAATGTTATGAGGATGGAAAAAGCTGCCCTTGAAATATTYTTGATATGTTTAGCAAAAGMGAGATCAGGGTCCAGAGTAAGGCTRAGGTCCTTCACAGTTTTATTTTAAACRACTGTACAACCATCAATATTAATTGTCAGATAAAACAACAGATCTATTTGTTTCTTGGGACCTAGATTAAGCATCTCTTTTTATCTGAGTTTAAAAGTAAAACATGTGCCGCCATCCACTTCCTTGTGTCTGAAACACAGGCTTCCAGGGTAGGCCATTTTGGGGCTTCACCATGTTTCATCGAAATGTATAGCAGTGAAAGTTGACATTGTGTTTCCGAATGACATCACCAAGAGGTAGAAAATATGGTGAAAACAATAGGGGTCCTAAAACGGAACCTTGAGGAACACTAAAACGTACAATTGATTTGTCAGAGGACAAACCATCTACAGAGTGAGACTTATATTTTTCCGACAGATAACACCTTAACCAGGCAAGAACTTATCCGTGTAGAACAATTGGGGTTTCCAATCTCTCCAAAAGAATGTGGTTATCGATGGTGTCAAAAGCGGCACTAAGGTCTAGTAGCATGAGGACAGATGCAGAGCCTTGGTCTGACACCATTAGAAGGTAATTTACCATATTCACAGGTGCAGTCTAAAACCAGATTGGAGAGTTTCGTATACATCATTTGTCTTCAGGAAGGCAGTGTGTTGCTGTGCAACAGATTTTCTACATTTTTTGAGAGGAATGGGAGATTCAATACAGGCTGATAGTTTTTTTTWWATTTCCATGTTTGGCTTTTTCAGGAGAGGCTTTATTACTGCCATTTTTGGTGAGTTTGGTACACACCCAGAGGCTAGGGAGCCGTTTATTATGTTTAACATAGGAGGGCCAAGCACAGGAAGTAGCTCTTTCAGTAGTTTAGTTGGAATAGGTTSCAGTAGGCAGCTGGAAGGTTTMGAGGCCATGACTATTTTCGTGAATGTGTCGAGAGATACAGGATTAAAATACTTGAGTGTAGTTCTGTTCAGACTGAGTTTTGGCGAAATAGACAGATTCAAAAAGGAGTCCGTAAATTTGCTTTCTAATGATCATGATCTTTTTGTCGAAGAAGTTCAAGAATTCATCACTGCTGAAGTGAAGGCCATCCTCTCTTGGGGAATGCTGCTTTTTAGTTAGCTTTACAACAGTATCATTTTGAAATTATTATTATTATCACAATATCTTTCAATAATGACAGGAATGGAGGAGGTCTTTATTCCAGTGAGATTGCTAACAAACACCRCCATGTTTAGTAATGCCTGACCTATATCGAGGCACTGACACTGTCTCAATGGGGAAAACTGAGCTGACTACACTGACTGTGCTATTGGCAGACTCCACTAAGCTGGCAGGCTGGCTAACAGCCTGCTGCCCGGCCTACACCCTATCTCATTGTGGAGCTGGAGGAGTTCGAGCCCTGTCTATGTTGATAGATAAGATAAGGGCACCCCTCCAGCTAGGATGGAGTCCGTCACTCCTCAGCAAGCCAGACTTGGTCTTGTTTGTGGGGGAGTTCCAGAAAGAGGGCCAGTTACTGCATCTATAAATTAAATTTTTTGGGAGGTGCAGAAAACAGTTTTCAACCAGTGATTAAGTTGTGTGAGTCTGCTGTAGAAGCTCATCACTCCCCCTAACTGTGAGGGGGCCAAAAACAAATACTAGATGCCAACACATCTTTCTAGCTTGGTTACACGCTTAAGTTATGTTGCGCTTGGTGACCTCTGACAGTTTCATCCTAACATCGTTGGTGCCGACGTGGATAACAATATCTCTATACCATCTACACTCACCGGTTTTAGCCTCAACCAGCACCATCTTCAAATTAGCCTTAACGTCGGTAGTCCTGCCCCCTGGTAAACAATGTATGATCGCTGCATGATTCTTTTTAAGTCTAATATTGTGCGTAAATGAGTCGCCAATGACTAGGGTTTTCAATCTGTCAGAGCCAATGGTGGGACGCTTCGGTGGCTCAGACCCCGTAACGGGTGGAGGAGAAACCTGAGAAGGCTCGGGCTCTGACTCCGACTCGTTGCTTAGTGGGGTAAACCGGTTGACATTTTATATCGGCTGAATGAGTGACACCAGTTGAGCATGCCAAAAGCATTTCTTTCCAGAAGCCATGAGAAAAATGTCCGGCTGCGGGGACTGTGCAGGGGGATTAACACTACTACCTGTACTTACCGGTAGCACAGACGCTGTTTCATCCGTYCCTACACTAAAATTGCCCTTGCCTAACGATTTCGTCTGAAGCCAAGCTTGCAACTCGGCTATCCTCACCATACAGCGATAGTTCTCCTGTATACTAAGAGTACAGCGACTACAATGAGAAGGCATGATGTGACATAGCTTATTGTTTTAGGCCAGAGGAGGTCATGCAGATCTACAGTTGAAGTCAGAAGTTTACATACACYTAGGTTGGAGTCATTATAAGTAGTTTTTTCAACCACTCCACAAATTCCTTGTTAACAAACTATAGTTTTCGCAAGTCGGTTAGGACCTCTACTTTGTGCATGACACAAGTCATTTTTCCAACAATTGTTTACAGACAGATTATTTCACTGTATCACAATTCCAGTGGGTCAGAAGTTTACATACACTAAGTTGACTGTGCTTTTAAACAGCTTGGAAAATTCCAGAAAATGATGTCATGGCTTTAGAAGCTTCTGATTGACATCATTTGAGTCAATTGGAGGTGTACCTGTGGATGTATTTCAAGGCCTACCTACAAACTCTGTGCCTCTTTGCTTAACATGGAAAATGAAAAGAAATCAGCCAAGACCACAGAAAAACAATTGTACACCTCYACAAGTCTGGTTGATCCTTGGCAGCAATTTCCAAACGCCTGAAGGTACCRCGCTCATCTGTACAAACAATAGTACGCAAGTATAAACACCATGGGACCACGCAGCCATCATACCGCTCAGGAAGGAGATGCGTTCTGTCTCCTAAAGATGAACGTACTTTAGTGTGAAAAGTGCAAATCAATCCCAGAACAACAGCAAAGGACCTTGTGAAGATGCTGGAGGAAACAGGTACAAAAGTATCTATATCCACAGTAAAACGAGTCCTATATCGACATCATCTGAAAGGCCGCTCAACAAGGAAGAAGCCACTGCTCCAAAACATTAAAAAAGCCAGACTACGGTTTGCAACTGCACACGGGGATAAAGATCATACTTTTTGGAGAAATGTCCTCTGGTCTGATGAAACAAAAATAGCCATAATGACCATCGTTATGTTTGGAGGAAAAAAGGGAAGGCTTGCAAGGCGAAGAACACCATCCCAACCGGAAGCACGGGGGTGGCAGCATCATGTTGTGGGGGTGCTTTGCTGCAGGAGGGACTGGTGCACTTCACAAAATAGATGGCATTATGAGGATGGAAAATTATGTGGATATATTGAAGAAACATCTCAAGACATCAGTCAGGAAGTTAGAGCTTGGTCGCAAATGGGTCTTCCAAATGGACAATGACCCCAAGCATACTTCCAAAGTTGTGGCAAAATGGCTTAAGGACAAAAAGTCAAGGTATTGGAGTGGAATTTACAAAGCCCTGACCTCAATCCCATAGAAAATTTGTGGGCAGAACAGAAAGTGTGTGCGAGCAAGGAGGCCTACAAACYTGACTCAGTTACACCAGCTCTGTCAGGAGGAATGGGCCAAAATTCACCCAAMTTATAGTGGGAAACTTGTGGAAGCCCACAAACCCGATATGTTTGACCCAAGTTAAACAATTGAAAGGCAATGTTACCAAATACTAATTGAGTGTATGTAAACTTCTGACCCACTGGGAATGTAATGAAAGAAATAAAAGCTGAAATATATAATCCTCTACTATTATTCTGACATTTCACATTCTTAAAATAAATTGGTGATCCTAACTGGCCTAAGACATGGSATTTTTACTCGGATTAAATGTCAGGAATTGTGATAAACYKTGTTTAAATGTATTTGGCTAAGGTGWATGTAAACTTCTGACTTCAACTGTATGTCCAGATAAAGCGTCAGGGGTGAGAACTTGGTAAACTTGTTAAATACATAGTTTGATTAAATAGCTATTAATTGTAAAAGCGAAAAAGTTTGACAGGTAGCCAAGTAGCGCGCACACACACACACACACACACACACACACATACTCATAATTTTAAATCATAGTCTGACATAATGAATGGTTGTTATTTGAACAGATTGCGTTAGGTAAACGTGTTATGTGAATGTAAATGTGAATGTGTATTATCTGATCTCTCCAGGTGGGTGTAGACTCTGGTGATGTGTGTCCAGTGGGCTATGTCTGCCCACTAGGCACCAGGTTTCACCATGAACACCCATGTCCTGCTGGGACCTGGAGTAATGCAGTGGGGGCCCGGGACCTGTCCTCCTGCTGGCCCTGTCCTCCAGGTCTCTACTGTAACATCACAGSCCTCACTCAGCCCTCTGGGATTTGTGCTGCAGGTATATATTATTATGATGTTATTAAATGGACATTTCAAGCAATGCCGTGGGATGTGATTTTATCGCGTCATTAGAGTACTATAGAGGTCTGAAATATCGGACAAACGTTTATTTACAGATGAAATGTCCATTTAACCAATGTCTTAACTGCACTGTATTTAGTATGTTTATAGAATACAGTATGTTTTTAGCTATCAGTGTTCCATGAACTATACCACTCTGTGAATTACAGGGTTTTACTGTTCAGGTGCAGCAAAATCCCCAAAGCCGATAGATGGAGTGACAGGGGACACGTGTCCTATTGGATATTACTGTCCTAAGGGCTCAACGTCCCCCTTACACTGCCCTGATGGTTCCTACTCAAACACTACAGGTATAGTATTTTTCCCTTCCATACTGTACGCATGCATGCTCTTGACCCTTTGTTCTGTTTATGTTTTAGTCTGAACAATATCTGTCACCCTACCAAACCTCCACCTTGTGATATCAATACAGAAGACGAGTGTATTTTAGGATTTTTTCCCCCCCTTTTGAAGGTGCTACACAATGTCTTGAGTGCCCTCCTGGGAGATACTGCCTAGAGGGGAAAGGTGTTCAGCTCTGCCCCAAGGGTTACTACTGTCTGGGGGGCACGGTGGAGGACGTAGTGCCCTGTCCACCAGGCACATACAGCCAACAACCAGGACAGAGCCAACTGGAGCAGTGCCTGCTTTGCCCAGCAGGTGAGAGCATTGTCTATTGAATTGAATGAAAACCCTTCCTCGGCTACTGTCACTATTTCTTCTGCAGTTACTCCTTCCGCTGTCACTGTCYCACGAACGGCTACTATCCCACAAACTATTTATAATACAGTCACTACTTCGACTACTACACTAGCCTCTGAAACACTTCTGAGCTTCTTCCACAACCATAACAATATGATCTCAAGGCCAATCTCGTGTCGTATGTCACTTCTCACTTTTTGTTTGTTTCTCTCCGCTACAGGAATGTACTGTGAGGACTGGGGCTTGGCCGAACCAACTGGGCCTTGTCAGGCTGGTTACTTCTGTTTAGCAGGTAACGTGCCCTACCACTAGCACTGCTACAGTGCAAGGTATCTCTTCAAGGACAGCACACCGTGTATTGTTTTAATACGCTTCCAATAATACATTTAACGGTGTAACATACGTTTCACTCAGTACTCACGGGAAATAACTTGTCCCCCAGGTCTAAACTTCAGGAACCCAGATGGGAACATCAGTACAGGAGTGGGTGGAGCCTGTCCAAAGGGTCGTTACTGTCCAGAGGGCACCAGTCTACCTCTACCCTGCCCTCTGGGCACCTATTCTAACGGGTAATTAAAACGCTTTATTTATGATATTTGGATAGGGACATATTGGCATATTGAGTAAACAATTACCAGATGTGTTGTACCGTAATGTTAATTGTTTATGCTAATTGCCAACGTCCCTAGTTGAGCTTGAACGCTACATAAACCATTTGTATAATAATAATGAATATTAATGAATAGATAGATGTATGTGACTAGGGTTTAATCCAGCGTGTGCTCGTGCGCGCGTTTGTGTGTGTGTGTGTGTGTGTGTGTGTGTAATTGACTGAATTGAAATGGACTTGACCCCAGCCCTGTAACATGGAGTCAGTTTGGAGCTTACATATTAACTCCAGCTGTCTACAATTGATAAGCATTGCTCAGTAGAGGAGATTTAAAATTCCTCAGTAAATAGTCCATGTGTGTGTGTCTGTGTTTAGTCTCCATGTGACAGAGGTCTCAGGCTGCAGCCCGTGTCCTCCGGGACAGTTCTGTGGCTCTGAGGGGCTCACCCGTCCATCTGGAGCCTGCCAGGAGGGATTCTATTGCCCAGGGGGGGACCGCTTGGCCACGGGTACGTTATAATCAGAGCACATTCATTATCATAGGCCATGCGATACACTAGCTAGCGTCCTGTCCAGTGGGTGTACGTAGGCATCAAGCTGCCTCACGCTACAGAATCAAGAGATAGACTCCTGCCCTATGGGCCATTCTGGTTCAGACAAGGCTGACTTGTCCAAGGCTTACTTACTTCACTCATTATCACATTCATTATCATAGTATTAAGAATTCAATCTAGTCTCTTCCCACAGCCTCTGTAGCTAGACCCAAAAGTTTGGCAAACCGAGACTACAGTTAACGATATAGTCAGATCCGTTAGGGTTTTAGATGATAGTCAATTGATATATCACAATTACACATTCATTTGATCAATAGTAGAAGCTCTAATCACTGTTTCTAATCGATATCGCCTGTGCAGGGTTTGAGGGAAGAGGAGGAAGAGAGGGAGGAGGAAGATGGGGAGGGCTCTGCCCCCCAGCCCATTACTGCTCCCCTGGCAGTGCCATCCCAGTGCCCTGCCCAGCTGGCACGTATGCCAGCCTGACAGGCCAGACACAGTGCCCCCGCTGCCACGCTGGTTACTACTGCCCTGAGAGGACCAGTAACTACACCCAGTTCCCCTGCCCCCCTGGCTTCTACTGTCCTGATGGTAGGAAACCATCCTCATGTCTTATTAAGGTTTTCCAGCACATGGCTGGTTGAAAAGGTTTGAGTCCTAAGCAATTTGACCAGTGGGTGAGTCCATGTTGTTTGAAGTGATTACCAACCCAGTAACAGTACAGTACTTTTTTTTTGTATGAGGGACTGACACGCTACACTACATGACCAAAAGTATGTGGACACCTGCTCGTCGAACATCTCATTTCAAAATCATGGGCATTAATATGGAGTTGGTCCCCCTTTACTACTCTAACGGCCTCCACTCTTCTGGGAAGGCTTTCCACAAGATGTTGGAACATTGCTACGGGGATTTGCTTCCATTCAGCCACAAGAGCATTAGTGAGGTCGGGCACTGATGTTGGGCGATTCGGCCTGGCTGGCAGTCCGCGTTCCAATTCATCCCAAAGCTGTTCGATGGGGTTGAGGTCAGGGCTCTGTGCAGGCCAGTCAAGTTCTTCCACACCGATCTCGACAAACTATTTCTGTATGGACCTCACTTTGTACACGGGAGCATTGTCATGCTGAAACAGGAAAGGGCCTTCCCCAAACTGTTGCCACAAAGTTGGAAGCACAGAATCGTTTAGAATGTCATTGTATGCTGTAGCGTTAAGATTTCCCTTCACTGGAACTAAGGGGCCTAGTCCGAACCATTAAAAACAATCCCAGACCATTATTCCTCCTCCACCAAACTTTACAGCATCCGCCAAACCCAGATTCGCCGGTTGGACTGATAGATGGTGAAGCGTGATTCATCACTCCAGAGAACGTGGTTCACTGCTCTAGAATCCAATGACGGTGCCACGTTGAAAGTCACTGAGCTCTTAAGGCTATTCTACTGCCAATGATTGTCTATGGAGATTGCATGGCTGTGTGCTTGATTTTATACACCTGTCAGCAACGGGTGTGGCTGAAATAGCCAAATCCACAAATTTGAAGGGGTGGCCACATACTTTTGTATATATAGTGTATGAGTCAAGCAAGTGTCAAAGCTGAGTGTGCTGGGAAACCTTGTTAGTGTGTCTGTATATACACTACCGTTCAAAAGTTTGGGGTCACTTCGAAATGTCCTTGTTTTTGAAAGAAAAGCTAAAAAATGTGTCCATTAAAATAACATCAAATTGATCAGAAATACAGTGTTGACATTGTTAACGTTGTAAATGACTATTGTAGCTGGAAACAGCAGATTTTTTATGGAATATCTATATAGGCGTACAGAGGCCCATTATCAGCAACCATCACTCCTGTGTTCCAATGGCACGTTGTGTTAGCTAATCCAAGTTTATCATTTTAAAAGGTTATTTAATCATTAGAAAACCCTTTTGCAATTATGTTGGCACAGCTGAAAACTGTTGTCCTGATTAAAGAAGCAATAAAACTGGCGTTCTATATCTGGAGCATCAACATTTATGGGTTCGATGACAGGCTCAAATTGGGCAGAAACAAAGAACTTCTGAAACTCGTCAGTCTATTCTTGTTCTTAGAAATGAAGGCTATTCCATGCGAGAAATTGCTAAGAAACTGAAGATCCCGCAAAACACCAGTCTTAACGTCAACAGTGAAGAGGCGACCCCGGGATGCTGGCCTTCTAGGCCTCTCTCAGACTGGCCAATAAAAATGAAAGATTTAAGATGGGCAAAAGAACACAGACACTGGACAGAGGAAGATTGGAAAACAGTTTTATGGACAGACTAATCTAAGTTCGAGGTGTTCGGATCACAAAGAAGAACATTTGTGAGACGCAGAAACAATTGGAACCAATTTCCTCCTACAACAGGACAATTATCCAAAACACAGCTCCAAACTATGCAATATCTATTTAGGGAAGAAGCAGTCAGCTGGTATTCTGTCTATAATGGAGTGGCCAGCACAGTCACTGTATCTCAACCCTATTGAGCTGTTGTGGGAGCAGCTTGACCGTTTGGTACGTAAGAAGTGCCCATCAGGCCAATCCAACTTGTGGGAGGTACTTCAGGAAGCATGGGGGCGAAATCTCTGTCAACAAATTGACAACTAGAATGTCAAAGGTCTGCAAGGCTGTAATTGCTGCAAATGGAGGATTCTTTGACGAAAGCCAAGTTTGAAGGACGATATTATTATTTCAATTAGAAATCATTATTTATAACCTTGTCAACGTCTTGACTATATTTCCTATACATTTTGCAACTCATTTCATGTATGTTTTCATGGAAAACAAGGACATTTCTAAGTGACCGCAAACTTTTGAACGGTAGTGTACGTTAGGTCAGGATTAAGGTTGTGGTGCTTATTTGGGGGATTTCATTAAATAACTGCAACATCTGTCTATTCCACACAGTATGGTCATTATCAGTGGTGTTGTGTGTTACAGTATGTTGTGTGTTTTCCAGGCACGCGGCATGCCACCCAGTTCCCCTGTCCCCGTGGCTACTACAACCCTGAGCCCATGACCCAGAGCCTGGACAGCTGTCTGCCCTGTCCCCCTGGACACTACTGTGAGAAGGAGAGACTGACCGCTGTCTCAGGGAAATGCAAAGCCGGTCAGTTGATAGGCCTCTATTATCTGAAAAACTCTCTCTAGTGCCATGAGTTCTTCCATACCATGTGATCTGACCAGGAATAACTCACAGCTATATTTGTAAATATAACTAGGGCTAAACCTGCTGGCTTTATGCCCTTCATATGAGTGATTCAGGATAATGTGTCTTGTATGGTCATAAAGAGCATTCACTCTCTCTCTCTCTCTATCCCTCTCTCCTGCCCCTTTCTCTCTCTCTCTCTCTCTGTCTTCTATCCCTCTCTCTGCCCCTTTCTCTCTCTCTCTTCTCTCTCTCCTCTCTCGCTCTCTCTCTCTCTCTCCTCTCTTCATCTCTTCTCCTCTCCTCTCTCTCATCTCTCTTCTCTCTCTCCTCTTCGTTCTCTCTCTCTCTCGTACTCTCTCTCTCTCTCTCTCTCTCTCTGCTCTCTATCCCTCTCTATCCCTCTCTCCTGCCCTTCTTTCTCTCTTTCTTCTTTCTCTCTCTTCTCTCTCTCTCTCTCTCCTCTCCTCTCTCCTTCTATCTCTCTCATCTCTCCTCTCTCCTCTCTCTCTCTCTCTCTCGTCTCTCATCTCTCTCTCTCTCTCTCTCTCTCTCTCTCTCTCTCTCTCCCTCTCTCTCTCTCTCCTCTGTCTCTCTCTCTCTCTCTCTCCTGCC